>NW_007248075.1:1795401-1795662 GCF_000164805.1 Carlito syrichta
TATGAAGCTAACATTACATTGATACCCAAGCCAGGTAAAGACCCAACAAAGAAAGAGAACCACAGGCCAATATCTTTGATGAACCATAGATGCTAAAATTCTCAACAAGATCCTAGCAAACTGGATTCAACAACACATCTCAAAAAGCATCCGTCATGACCAAGTAGGCTTCATCCCTGGGATGCAAGGCTAGTTCAACATTCATAAAACCACAAATGTAATTAAATACATCAACAGATGTCAAAACAAAAACCACATGAT
>NW_007248075.1:1795682-1852835 GCF_000164805.1 Carlito syrichta
TTGGAACCATTTCCCCTGAAAACTGGAACAAGACAAGGATACCCACTCTCACCCCTCCTGTTCAATATAGTATCGGAAGTCCTGGATAGAGCAAACAGAGAAGAGAAGGCAATCAGGGGCATCCAAATTGGAAAAGAGGAAGTCAAGTCATCTCTCTTTGCAGATGACATGATTGTGTACCTTGAAAACCCAAGAAAATCTGTCAAAAACCTCCTTACACTGATAAAGGACTTTGGCAACGTCCCAGGGTATAAAATAAATGTGCAAAAGACAATCACATTTCTTTACACCAATAATAAACAGAAACCCAAATAAAAAGCACAATTCCATTCACAATAGCCACACAAAAAAATTGAAATACCTTGGCATCTTCCTAACCAGAAACGTGAAAGACCTTTCCCATGAAAGCTACAAAACACTGCTCAAAGAAATCAAAGATGACACAAACAAGTGGAAAAATATTCCATGCTCAGGGATTAGAAGAATCAACATTGTGAAGATATCCATCCTACCTAAGGCAATCTACAGATTTAATGCAAGACCTATAAAATTACCAGCAACATTCTTCTCAGACCTAGAAAAAACAATACAGGAATTCATATGGAAACACAAACTACCAACAATAGCCAGAACAATCTTCAGCAAAAAAAAAAACAAAGCAAGAGGTATCACATTACCAGACTTCAAACTTTACTATAAAGTTACAATAATAAAACAGCTTGGTATTGGTACAGGAACAGGCATATAGACTAATGGAATAGAATTGAGATCCAGAAGTAAAACCTCAATTTCTCAACCAACGCATCTTTAACAAAGCCTCCACCACATACCACTGGGGAGAGGAGAACCTATTCAGTAAATGGTGCTGGGAAAACTGGCTGACCACATGCAGAAGACTTAAACAAGATCCCTATCTAACCCCATACACAAAAATTAACTCTAAATGGATCAGAGACCTAAATGTAAAACCTCAAACCATAAGAACCTTAGAAAATGCAGGGCACACCCTTATGGAAATTGGAACTGGCATCCAATTCCTGAGCAATACCCGAAACGCACGGGCCATAAGAGATAAGATAGACAAGTGGGACCTCATTAAACTGACAAGCTTCTGCAAAGCCAAAGAAACCATCAAGAGAGCAGGGAGACACCCTACAGACTGGGGAAAAGTATTTGCCAACTCCAGGTCCAACAAAGGCTTAATGTCTTGGATCTATAAGTAACTCAAACGTGCTGAAAAGAAAAAAACAATCAACCCCATTATAAAGTGGGCAAAAGATATGAACAGACACTTCTCAAAGGAAGACATCTGAGCAGCCAACAGACACATGAAGAAATGTTCAACCTCCCTAATCATGAAGGAGATGCAAATCAAAACTACACTGAGATACCACCTAACTCCAGTCAAAATGGCAATTATCAATAACTCAAAAAATAACAGATGCTTGAGAGGATGTTGTGAAAAGGGAACCCTTCTACACTGTTGGTAGGAGTGTAAACTAGTGCAACCTCTGGGAAAGCAGTGTGGCGATTCCTAAAAGCTCTAAATATCGACCTTCCATATGATCCCGTAATCGCCCTACTGGGAATATACCCTGAAGAACTCAAATCACTCTATCAAAAAGATACCTGCACATGTATGTTTATCACAGCATTGTTGACAATAGCAAGAATCTGGAACCAACCATGCTGTCCATCAAAAGTGGACTGGATTAAAAAAATGTGGTACATATACATGATGGAATACTATGCAGTCATAAAAAAGAACAAAATCATGAATTTCGCAGCAACCTGGATGGAACTAGAGTCTATAATACTGAGTGATCTCTCACAGAAACAAAGATCTGAGTATCACATGTTCTCATTCATATAGTGGATCTTGAACATCTATCATAATACTATAAGAAAAGGACTGACAGTGGTGGGAAACTAAGTGGTGGTAGGGAGGGGAAAGGAGGTGGGACTAACGGTAGTCAATATCTGTCTGGGGACGGGGAGATACCCCTTATCAACAAGGGTGCCCGAACAATACATATTTGTAAACCTAACCCTTAACTGTACCCCACAATTTTAAAATGAAAAATATGCTAAAAAAAAAAGAATCGGATCTACTAACAAGGAAAATAGAGTAAGTATTCAAGAAAGTTAATCATGACTTGAAACTGTAAATATGACATAGGATGATATTAGAAAATCCAAACACACAGTTTCCTGCATATGAAAGATATGTTAAAAATATAAAAATTGGCACAGTGATTATATACGGTCCCTTTGGTTGATAATAGAGGGACTTCTAAACTGAACATCTTTTCTTCTAATACAATTTGTGGTTTACTCTTCAAAAATCTATGCTTTCTGACCACTAGAAATTTCTATTTTCATAAATATATTTTATAAACACTAGGACATTGACTGAAGGATTGATATAAACATATTTAAATATTAATTTTAGTACACATAAACACATTACATTAATATCTAATGTAGAAATGTAATTTCAAAGATAAGGAAGCCACCTGAAATCATCCTCTACCAAATCACTCATCTTACCCATGAACATATAAATCCAGAGAGGTGACAGGACATTCTTAATATAACACTGCAGACCTAGGATTAAAACTAAATGTCTTCACTCCTAATTCTGTGCTTAGACATTGAAGATATGGGATTAGATTATTTAAATAAAAATTATGTATCTCTAAATCTAGTATACTCCAGTTGTGAATTACAGAGAAGATACATGTTACATAGGTACCCTTTTAGTTTTTAGTGGATTTTGCAATTATAATGTCAGCTGGTTCATCAGAAAGACCATGGGACAATGTAAATATTATATGTATATATAGTAAGAATATATATATGTTAAATACCAAAACAATATTATTTGTAATAAAAATATTTCTGTGTGGGATGAGTTTCATTTTTGAACAGTTTGAAATATCATAAAAAATTAATGAAAATTACTTTAAGCTAAACTTTGTTATAGCTTCATTTTTAATTTTGGGGGTAGTTCTAATCAATATTACATAGAATCTTAAAAATATTCCTGTTGTATAAAAAGGACTGCAAATCTCACACTTTAAAATAGGTCACAAATCTTAAAGCACTTAATCACAAAGCAATATGGTGTTTCTCACCAGAAAAAAAAAAAGATTATTTGCTTCTCTTGTGCTCTTTTGTCTTATAAGTGCAGTGTGATGTATTAGTTTAATTAAAGTCTACCAAATTATTATAAGGATTTTATGTGCTGCAAATAATTGGCTTTTTGTTCTCTGCTCACTTTTTGTTAATGGAAGAACTTTTTTTTTTTAAATGATACTTAGTACAAGATACGAGAAGACTACAGGAAAGAAAGGCAAATGAGGTGTCTAATAAAGTGAGCTTTGACATCTTATACACAAAATAAAATGAAGCCTGCACTAATGCAATGAAGATAAGTCAACTTTTCCAAAGAGTTTAAAAGCTAGATAATATTATAGCTCGGAGACAAACTATACCAAGAATCTTACCATATATAAAAATGACCATCATATTTATAGGAAAAGTTGACAGGTTCTTAAATGAAGTAAAATGTATAAATGGGTCAAAATAAGATTTTTTAAAATGTAGACCATAATCAATCAATTTTTTTCATTGAAAAAAATATAGGTTATAATCCAGATAAAGCTACACTACCAGGTATCTCTTTAGTAAGAACAAATTAAGCACATGAGTAAACAGATAATTAATAAATGTAAAATGAAAACTGTTTAAGAAAGTAACAATACTAACATAACCACTCTTGCTAAAGGTGAATGGGAACAAATTATAATTAAATTATGAAAGCATTTCAATGACACCGTTATTTCTAACAGTAGTATGACAAAACTGAGAATAACCCATGAACCTGAAATCAGCTAACTGACTGTGGAATTTGAAATAAATTACCAGTGATTCTCTGACAGTATAATTCCTAAAGTACCTGACAGAACATGTATTGGACATAAATGATCATCAATCAGCAATGTTTCTTGTGTTAAAAATAAAATGTGATCACTACTCATTTCCTACTGTCCTGAAAGAAACATAATCTAAGTATTACAGAATTCTCAAATTGTTGAGCTTTTAATTCAACCTCTGAATTACTTTTAAAAAAATTTCTGTTGCTATTTTAGACATCAAACAGGTTAAGAGTTTTAATTAGTGATAATAACTAATATTCTGTTGAGACTTTATGAGGTCTGCCTAACTCACAAGGTCACTAGGAAGTAGATATGATCCAGTAAACACTTTTAACAAAGAAGGGACTCAGGAACTGAGAAATTAACTGGGCCAATCACAGATCTAAATAAAAAATGGCTGCATTGGAATTGTAAGCATGGGAAGTCTCACCTTAGTCTCTGTACTCCTAAGAAGACTACACTCCAGTGCCTTTCCAATTAGTGATAAAATGGCTCTTAAAATCAGGTTTGTCAGCCGGGCTCGGTGGCTCAGCCTGTAATCCCGCGCCTTTGGGAGGCTGAGGTGAGTGGATTGCCTGAGCCCACAGGTTCGAGACCCGCCTGGGCAAATTGGCGTAGACCTCATCTCTACAATGAATCAAAAAAATCAGCCGGGTGTGGTAGCGCATGCCTGTAATTCTGGCTACTTGGAAGGCTAAGGCGGAAGGATTGCCGGAGCCCGGCAGGCGAGGCTGCAGTGGCCGGAAGCAGCCACTGCACTCCAGTCTGGGCAACCCAGTGAGACTCCAACTCAAAAAAAAAAAAAAATCAGGTTTGTCAAACTTGCTATAACTTTTCAAATATATGTCAACAACATTTTTCAGGTAGAGAACATTATTTAGATTTTATTATAGCTATTAAAAAGTTAGCATTTAACTAATCTTAGATTTTTAATTAAAATTCTCTCTCTCTCTCTCTCTCTCTCACAAGCACCACTTTGTTCTTGTGAAACCTCCTGATCTCAAAATGTGCCAAACTAAGAATTAAGCCAAGAAAATGATATTCTTCCCAACTTGTGATACATTGTTTTCAATAGTAATTCTCTCATTGGTTGTCTCTGAAGAAACACTGCTAGGAGGGAGTGCTTTCTCAGTGAGTGCACATGAATATTTTGAACAGATATACTTGATTTACTCCATTTGTTTTAAGCCAAAGAGTGAAAGGGAGTCTTTGACAAAACTGTCATCTTTAAAGTACGGTGATATTTCATTTTCCCCTTCTGCACTATTTAGATTGCTTGGAACTGAAATGCTTCCAGCTGCTCCTATGCCCAATTTTTCAAAGCTGTCACTTTCTAGCAAATCTGCTTAAGCAAAATACTTACGTTGTTAGAAAACAGAACAAACATACATTATAGAATACATTCTATTCTTCTTTGCAGGTCAGAGTCTTATTCAAGGAAGGGAACTTGGAAGAATATGTGGAAATAAATTAGAAGATGACTATGATGGATTGGTTTAAGTCAATGAATCTGGTGCACCTCTGATTAGTTTCCAAAGATACACTTGGACTTCGCTCAGTAGAGTTTTCCACACAATAATCATATAATCAAAATGTTATTTTCAATGCATTCACTAAAGGTCATTACATTTAAGAGAATAAAGCCAGAAGAAAATGGGACAATGAAAGATGACTATGGCTACTCTTCCTTGGTTCGTATCTATAGCAGCTATTATAATGTACTTGTCAACATTCTATGTCCCAGAGGGTAATGAAAAATCGCCAAGCGTTACACATGTAGACCTCTGGCCTTTCTGTATTGAGGGCATCATAACTCATATCTTATGGCACCTGAATGAGAGAAAGCACAACAGAAACAAAATTCAAAATAATGATTGCAAGTATGAGTGCTGTGAAAAACAACAAATCTTGCTATTACCAAGCAACTTCCAAATGCGAGAATAAATATACTTTGGAAAGGATCAGTCATATTGACTTGAAATATTACTCAATATGCATAGCATAAAGTGTACTTTCTGAATACACACACACTCATAGTTGTATATATTTAGATATAGAATATATGTGTATATATATCATTCATATATATATATATACATATATATGTGTATATATATATAGCATGTGGACTTTTCCCCAGTACACAATTCGAGCTGAAATTAATCTTTTCAAGATTATGTAGTAACAATTACCTAAGACTTACAATTCCTTCCATTACTTTAAAAAGCTAGTCATGTTTCAACAAAAGCCAAGAATGCTTATGGTGTACAATCTGAAACCCAATTCTCTCTCAGCACTTTAACACTAGATCTGTCACCCTTTAACACCACAAAATCAATACCCTGGAATGTCATGGTTCTCTGATGGCCCACAAAGTCAAGGCATGATCAATTTCAACTTCCTTACTAGACAGAAATAGACTTAGACAAATAAAAGATTTCATTCAAGTTAAATTCAATAAAACAAAGGAATAAAGGTGGAAGGAGTCAAAGTTGTTAGAATTCAGTCCAATAAGTTTACACTTAAATCTAAATCCATCTTTAAATCCAACTGAATTGTATATCCAGTCAAACAGTATGCATTAAAAATTAAAAGAGAAATATGTATTACTCTAATATGCACATTAAGAAATACAGTTGTGTGTGTGTGTGTGTGTGTGTGTGTGTGTGTGTGTCCTGCGTTGCATAATAAACAGTAGGAGAAGGGTGGTATCTGAGTTCCATGTATCCCTAGACTATGAGAGCAGGAATCTTGTCTTTCTTGTCATAAACTGTATATCCAACATGCAATATACAGAACTTTCCCTGATACAGAGTAAGCCCTTAATAAACATCTGATTCCTGTGTGAAAAGCAATGCATACATTAACTATATCTGCTACATAAACTCTATGAGAGCAAAGGCTCCCTCTTTCTTGTTCACTGTTGTACCCCTGGCTTCTGTAGCTTAGCACATAACGGATATTCAATAAACATCTGCTGATTTGAATAAATAGAGATGGGCCCTATCTTACTAATCAATGTCTAGCATTCTGTGGAATTTAAATGATAGATTTCAAGAATTATTTTCTGTAATAAACACTTTATGTCCAGTAATTTTATTTTGCTCCTAAATTTCAGTACATATAAACACTAAGACTTATTACTTACTAATGCTTTAATAAAGCCAGGCCTGAGCATTAGGAGGTATGGAGTGTGGTTTTGGTTCACTAACTTGTTATGTAACTTTGCCTCTCCAGGTCTCTCCAGTTTCATCTATAAAATGCAAAGGAAGGAAGGATACAGAGAGAACAAGATGGTTCTCAAGTATCCTTCTGGGAATATATAGGTATCTACCCTCTTGGGTACATGTAGAGACAGGGATTCAGAAGAAATCAATGGAAGAAACTCTAGAGGTCAGAGGAAAGCTAGAAAGCAACCCTATTAAGAGAGTTAAAAAAATTGAAGTCATTCAATGGATCAAAGAAAATGCTGAAAAAGCAAAAGTGAAACAAACCAGTGTGGAAGGACTTAAAACCATGTGGTACCAAGACTTTAGTTTTTACTTTCAGTCCCACTAAGGCAGAAAGTATAGGATGAGCTACTCCCTTGTCTTCCTATGTCATCAAAGCTAAAAACAGAAAATACAATCTCATTTAGCTAGACCCTAGGGGAAGCTGTGAGACATAATGCTGGCCAATAAAAAGTACAAAAATGTCTTTAAGAAGGGAACCCTCCCCAGAATAGAACAGAAATGGGAGTAAGAGAAGCTTTTCTCTTCTCTTTTGGTCCCTCTTCCTTCCCCCTACATGAAACAGGGGCACAATGGCTGGAGACACAGCAGCACTTTTGGGAAAATGGATGCTAAGGATGGCGGGCAGGAGGAGAGCAGCACCACGATTCTTCTGTGCAAATTGCTGACCGATGTCTTCTAGAGTCTTGTTAAAAGAAACATATAAACCTCTCATTTCATGTTGAATCTAATACTTGCAGCTCAGTGCATTCCTAAGTGACACATTTGCTAAAGAAAAATAACAGAAAAGGATTAGCAAAAAAAGAAAAAAAGTCTCAACATATGACTGTGAGGGTTCTTTCACTACATATTGGGATGTAGGTATCTTTCATTTTATCCACTGTCATGTTTCACATAATTTTATATCACTGATGAGAGTGAAAGTTTAAAAGGCCACTCATATTCTCTCTGTTTTTGTCATTTTATGTTGGCTCTATAATTTTATAATAAAATTCCATAAAGCATTTTACGAAACAAAAAGCCATATACAATTAATACAGAAGATAGTTTCCTATTTATTTATGAGTCCCAATGTCGGCAATCATTAAATAAAATATGAGATTAGCTAAAATCCTGAAGCTACAAAATATTTTCTGAAATTTTAAAATCTAAGTGTCCTGTTGCAAGACAAAGTAAGTGAAAATCACACTTATGTACACACTTGTCTGGTTTTTTTTTTCTTTAGTGAGTAGCAAAGGCCACAGGAAGAAAATATAGATCTTAGATGGCAGAGAAATAGAACTGACTACTTCTAAACTCCTCTTGACTGTTTAACAAATGTTAGGATCCTCTGAATTCGTCATGGTAGCCGTATTCTAGATACAAATTACGGGGTTTCTGAAGGTGGGTACAGTCAAATTGCTAAATGTTTTTGGATAGATTTACAGATTGCAAGGGCTTATGTGGTCTTATTTTATTTTTTTGACAAAAGAAAAAACTCTTGGGTTGCCCTATAATCTTAGTTTTAGTAACAGTCATTATTCAGATCTAGGACTGGTTCAAATATGGTGACTTTTAGGTAGTGAGGGCAAAATTATAAATTTGTTCAGAATAAGATGAAAAACAAGAAATGCAAAGAGATAAACTTACTTCCTGTTTACAACACTCAGGGAACTTATTTTGTCTTGTTCACTAGTGGTGGCTGTGGTGAAAAAAAAAGTTATATAAAGTAAGTTTATATCTTACATAGTTTCTTTAATAATAAATCTGTCGTGTAGACTGACCTTTTTTTTAAGATAAATGAAAGACAACCCCCTCAAATATCAGTTCCTTGTGTAACTTCAGCTGTAACCAATAGAACCTGGGGATAATTATTTAAAGACCCTTTTGTTCAATTTGCTAATTTTTTAATGAGGAAGTTGAATTTCATTCCTATGTACTTAATAGGAATTTTGACAGGCTTCCAGCTTCTAATTATCCGAAGCACAGATTATAACTTTAATTATAATTTCTAAACTAGAAGAGTAGTTAGCATGATGTAGACACTCAATTACTATGACTGGAGTGAATGAATCTATAAAAGCAGAAATGTACAAGTTATCATTGAGCGCTCGATTCCCACTTGAGTTTCATATTTCTCTATCCATTTACTTCACCCCAGTTTCCATAACAAACACATTGGGTCATAGGGCCAAGGCACTCAAGTTATTTCTTATTGTTTAAAAGCAGGAAGTCATAAACCATTTCAAACCACATTCCCATAACTAAAGAAATCTGCCCAAATACATGAAAGCAATAATTATTTATTCCTTGCAGAAACAGAAAACCTGACGGACTATTTCAAGCAAGGACAACTGGAATGTGGTGCATTACCCATATCTGTGGAATCTACTTTTAGCACAGACGTTACTTGTTTGAAAACAGCATAAAATGATATGAATCTGCAAGTGGAGGGAAGATGTTCATGGCCCTCTAATCAGAGCACAATGTACTGGAATCATCCCCCCCCCCCCCCGTCATTTTTCAACTCGGGATACCCACTGAGCCTGCTCCAGCAGCCATTATGAGTACACCACTCTTAATAAATTCAATGGGTGTTCTGCAAGTACAAAGCCTGTGGGATTGGACACTTCAGGCTAAATTTTAGCTGCATAATCAAGAATATAGCTGAAAATGCCAATTAATGGTGCAAAGCACAATCAAGCTTTAGCTATAGAAAAACTGTTTATGGACTAAAAATATCACCTATGTAATCTATCCTCAACTTTTCAGGATGGCTCACCAGAATATTAACAGTAAAGTCATCTAAATAAATTTCTGCTAAAAGCTGATGAACAAAGATCACTTAGCTTAAGAGAAGTGTGTAAGATAAATGTGAAGTTTTAAAAAAAGCCAAGTAATCTCACTTTTTGTTATTCAAACTTTAAAGCAAACAAAACCAGCAACATGGTAGAGCTTAATGCATTAAGATCCTCAAAGTGGTACTGGACAATATATATACATGGATGCTAATATGTATGATAGAATGTATCTTCAAAGAGAAACCTTAGAGTTCATAACCAGCACAATTAAAAGGGACATTCATGCACGGAGCAATTTCATTCTGAGTCGCAACCTGGAAAGTCTTAAAGCCAAATTGAGGCTTATCAGACAAATATATGCATGCCAGGCAAGCAGTCAAAAAAGCCATGAAAGAATACCAACACAGATGGGAACGAGATAGCTGACTTGCAGGAAACCATGCGGAGTGACAGCTCTGCGGTATCTCCACACCTGATCTGGCAGCAGGGCCTAAGGGGGCTGCAGTGCAGCCAAGTCAACAGGGGCCGGAGGCAGATGTGGCTCTGCACTAGCTGTGGGCCGGAAGTCCTGGTGCCTGCAGGCCTGCAACTCTGCAAGTGGTTTCTCAAAAAACATATAAGCTCATGACTCCTGTCTATACTGAGGTAGACACAAACTATACTTCTATGTCAGGGAAACTTGTCAGAAAGGAAATATCTGCCAATAATTGCTAGGAAAACATGTATTTGACCCTGATCCACATTCCTCACCCGATTCAATTATTTTAAATAATATATGGCAGTGGAAACACAATTATTGCTAATCTAGATTAGATTGAGTCAGCTGTAAAAACTCTACATTTTAAAAAGTCACCTGAAACTATGATCACTTCCTAAGCTTAACTTCATCCCTGATACTCCATTTAAGAAATTTGTTTAAAATGATGCTTTATTTCCAATTATTTTCACAAAAAATAGCATCACCTGTTGGTCCATATGTGTTGTGTTGTTAAATACAAGTCCCTTTAAGAGAGATTTCCAGCTGATTTTAAGGATACATAGAAAATAGTAGAATAATTGAAATTAAAAATCACATCATGGGAAAGACAATAAATGTATCTACACCTACTGCTATCTAGCTAAAATAATTTCACCAGCGACGTAAACAGCACAACAACGTGTTCAAAGAACTTTTCTCATACTTAACTTCCTGCTCTGACACTTCCACTCAGTTACAATATTTGAGTCCAATTTCTTGCTTTAGTAAGACTGAATTGCAGGGAGTTAATCTCAGATTCGGGCTGACGGAGGTCTTCTTGTTCATATCTCCTTTGCAAATGGAGCTTCTAGGGAAGCTGAAAGGAACCAAATGTTTCACAGCTAAGGCTATTCACCTGACCTCGATTGGTGACATAATTTTATCCACTTTTAAATGTTCTGACGCATCCAGCAATAAACAAATAAGAGTTGAAGGTATAAGTTTACTACTCAGAATAGTCAATAAACTTAGTAAATGTGTATTCAATTGTTGAATTAAACAATTCATTAAATGAAGAGATGGAATAGGACACAATGGCTACATCTTTAAAGGTTCATCAATTGACTGATATACGTGGCATTAGATTTATTATAACAGCAGCCACACATTTATATAGACTAAGAACAATTTTATTTAAAAATAGAATATATAATATTTTTAATTAATCTCTCTAATAATTCTGATTCTGAGTACCACATTGTTAGGGTACAATGACTCTTAAAAGATTATTAAACAAACTTCTCATACAAATATCATTTTCAATGGATAGAACTATAATAATGAAGGATAGGAGGTGAGTTACCCAAATTGGAATCCTGCCAGCTCCTTTAGTGGTTTTATTGAAACGGGTTGAATTTTCTTTTCTGTTGATGTTTATTTTAGTAGATAAGCAGTACAAAGAAGATTTTTTTTCCTGAAAAGTTTAATTCTCTCAAGTTTCTAATTCAGTGTTCGAAAGTACAAGGTAGACACCACATTTTCTGCCTTACCTGTAAGATCTGATTTTGCTATTTTACTTAAATTCTAAAACGCTTTTTCACTCAGTACCTCTGGGAGACTAAGGGTTTCCTGATTGTTGGCAGAGCTACTAAAGATTCCTAGCCCAAATGAAAGGAAGATTTTCATCAGAGTCTGAGTTTTTATGCACAAACCTTCACAGTTCTTGTTACCATCTCTGTTCGCTCTTAAAAATGCACCTCAAACTTCTCCAAGCGAAACTTAGATTGGTTGAAATATCCAACAGATACTACTCTGCATTGTAAAGCTCCCCCTCCCCACTTCTCAGAGGCAAGTTTACCACTTGATGAATCATTAGCATCACTTCCTGTTGCACTGACGTTTTCCCTAGGGGTTCCTGCTAACTAAGGGCTAATCACCGTTCTTATTTAGCTCTTGAGTTCTGATTAGATCATAGTTTAAAGTGGATGACTGCAGACTGCTAATTCTTACCTGGCAACATATTGAACAAAGACTCCGTCCGTATTCGGGAAATGCATTTTATCTTTCCTTTTCACAAATCCATATCTTGCTACTGTATCATTAAATGTGCAACCATGCTGAGTTTAGCTGTTGGGGGGGGGGACCAACAAGACTTCTGTGGCCACAGAATATTACTATGGGAATTTGTAACAGCTAAGTTATTTACAGCCCACTACTAATTGTAAAACTTGATGTGGCTTCGCAAAAAGTGTCAGATGCAGGTTTACCCCAATGACAATGTATTATAAGTGCATCCAATACATATTTTAAAAATAATTTAACTAAATATTTGAGATGAGTTAATGCATTCAAACGTATTTCTTTCACAGCTATAAGTCTATCTCTTAAAATATTTTTGATAAATAGTTCATCTGCTTGTAATTGAAAAAAAGTATTGATTAATCCCAGAATATTACAATTGGAAGAGAAAATGATGAAAATGGCAATAACTATAATATCAGTGAATCAGAAATAACACTTGGTATTCTTGGTAATTTTTTAAAATCAAAACTATTTCCAAAATACAGAAGAGATTTTCTTCTTGCTTTTTTTATATAAATGGGACATTGTTTTACTGGTGTGTGTATATATATATGTATATATATATATATGCACACAGAAGATATATATATCTTCTATGTTTGAGATTTTATGTAACACAGTACTTCTACAAATAGCACATTATTATATTATGTCTATAAATACAGCAGTATCTCAGTTGGATGGATTATAAAACCTGTTTCCTTCTACCCACTAATGCAGTTATCTTAAAATCAAAATTCCAAATCATGTATCATTGTTATTTAGCACATCACAAGTCTTGTTCAATTGAATTGCTTTCGAGTGAATTCTTACAGAAGAATAATAGAGTAACAAAGATTTTAATTTGTTTGCATATTTTAATTTATTACTTTTTATTATTTTTTATTTTTAGACTGGGACTTCCTATGTTGTCCAGGCTGGTCTCCAACCCTGGGTCTCAAGAAACCCTCTCACCTCAGCCTCCCAAGTAGCTGGGATTACAGGCCTGCCTGCACTACCATACTTGGTTGCATATTTTCTAAACTATATACAAACGTTCTCTTAAGTTTCTTACAGTTGTAATACTAGAGTTCAGTTATAACACAGGAACATTTTACAATTAAAGGGGGCTTTTTACAACAATCAGTTTCTTTTTTTTCCTACACGTGAAGGACAAGGTCCCTCTGGTACAGAGTCCCCAGCCATTTTCCCGTGATGTCTTCCCGTGATGTCTTCCCTACTGTCTCTTATAGGGCGTCATTTGGTTCCCTTCTCTGCCTTTAGGGAATTTGGCTCCTCCCCACTCCCTCCCAATTATAAATATACAGGTTAGATAAATTGGCCCATCCCTTTGACTGAAGCTTTGCCTAAATGGAACAGACCACCTTCTAGTAAAGCACTAATGACATGGGAGAGGAAGTACTAATTAATCAACCTGAGTATCTGAAGTCATTATTGCCTCAGTTCCTTGGGTACCTTAATGCTCTCAACTATTAAAACACCTCACATCTTACCCACCTGCACACTCATCAGAGTACATAATAAATAATTTTAAAAATCGCAGGGAATTTTAAATAAATACATGGGCACATACATACATACTTAAACTTGCACTGGTTTTCCTTATATCCTAGATTTCCCCTTTAGATCCTCAAATTTAAACAGTTGTAAAGTCTAAGACAAAATTGTGAAAATAAATAAATTTTTTAAAAAAACATTTTCCTTGAACCATGGAATATCTGTCTACTCCCCTGTCTCCACTAGACTTGTAATTAATTGTAAAAAAAAAAAAAATAAGTCCTGTAATCAATGGCATCTCCTGGCTTGACACAAAGTCATCACAGTCTTTTTGCCTAGAATAGGAGCTAAAAGTGGTCCTCACAACTTATGAAAGCGCAGAATCAGTAGGAGCAGGACTTTGTACAGGGAATTTTAAAGGGAACTAAAGGTACTAGAGCCTGAACAAACAAACAAAAACATATCCACCAAATATTTTTTTAAAGAAAAATCTCTGTGAAGACAACCTATAGCCCCTATTCCGGGACAAAAGGCTATAAACACTACACGTAAAGCCACGAGATGCCATTGAATGCAGGCCTTTTACGCCCTTGGATTTGAGGTGTCAAAATGAAATTTGAAGGCTTTTCCAACTTAGTTATCTAATATCATGACTTTATCTTTCCAGGTATTTTTCAGTCACAATGTACAGAAAATGAGACACTTACCCTAATTCGTAAGTGCCGCTTTTCTTCTTACTTGGGCACAGGTACCTGAATATATGCTAAATGTCTAAAGTCTTATACATCCTTTCCCTTAAGTGACCTCTTCTTAATTGCAAAGGACATTTTTCAAGCAAATCATATATGCAAAGATGCAGATAAGATAAAAGACCAAACTTTCAATCAGGTCAGTTGTGTGTTAAGTAGAATTAGACTTAGGTCTTCATCTCACATAACAATAAAGATCTAGTGAAACCTAAGGCTGGTATTTCAATGTTAACACACTCTGTTTACACACTTCATTTCCTTCAATGTCAAATAAAGATTTAACAGTAACATTTACTTTAACGTCTTTGAATAATCTTCAGTCAAGAAATGACTAGGCACTGTTGCATAAATAAACATCTTAGGGTAAATGATAAACTATAAACAGTTTATAATACTATACTCTTGAAACATTACTTAAAGTTAGATGCAAGGATGGCTCATTGGTGCTCATAAAAATTAACTCCATATGGTAACATACCTATTAAGCACACATTTATCCATTTTGTGTGGAAACATTCTAATATATATTCCACTCTGATCTGAATTCTTAAAGAATACATGAAGACTCATGATAATTACAAATAATGACTATGTTGATTTACTGTCCTCTGATGTCAATGAAGCATGAGTAACTTTAGGGACCCAGGTAAGGATCCTCCCTTAGATACATGCATTTTATTTTCAATCAGGTATTATTTACTATTGATATACATGTCTTACTAACTACTGAAAGATGCATCCTAACTGGCTTCTTTAGCCAAATTAGGTGTGGGAAAAATTAGGTATTTGGTACAATCATGGATTAAATAAGAAGAAACAGTGAGGATTTAGACATAAGTTAATTATGTGAAATTTCCTACATTTGGTAGCACCTCTTTTTAGTTACTCGGTGTTCTTTTTTGCTTGTTTCTCAGTTTCATTTTCATTCCAAATAGTAAAGGTTATGCAGTGAATTAATGTTTAAAATGTGTAAATATATCAAAATGCAAGTAAGTATTTATAGCAAAGCAAGAAGAAACGTTAAGTAGATACCAAACGACTAGAATGTGAACAGTATAATCTTCCTTTTTCTCTTTCTAAATGGCACCTTAGGATATTGAGACTCAATTTCATCATTAATGAAAAGGGATTTGAGAAGTACTGAGATCAAAAACAAAACTGATCCTGAAATCCCAGGCTAACAGAGCACCCTGGGATTAGATTTCCTACTTCTGACTAGACAGCTATACCCATGAGGTAACTTCTGTACCTGGTGAAACACTGACTTACTGACTTGGTAATGAATGTACCCTCAATGTTGGGACGTTTCTAAGCCTCCGTGTTTGTCTTACATATGGGTAGGTGGTTTTATATGACCAATTAAAGAGAGCCATTGATATTCAAAATCATTCAAAAAAATTCCAACTCTAGTTTGACTTCCTCTATACCAGTGTGTTTCTAGGAAAGCTTACTCATTGACTAATCACTATCTTCTTAGGGTTAGATAAAGATTCAAAAAAATACAACCATTTTAGGATAAATATAATATGTTTTAATTGCTGTTTGTCAATTATCCATGCCCTTATCATTAAGGTGAACAACCAAGTTTGGAACATTTTGATTGTATGTTCACTCTAAGGATAGATAAAGATCCAGTAAGTTGACTCTGCTTATAATAACAAGGAAAAACAACAGTTTCTATGGTTTTGTGTTTGGTTTAATTCCGCATTTTACAACTGGCTTTACATTTTCAAAGCACTTGCTGCCTTAATCTGAAGATCTAATGCAGTCCAGTCCAAGACAGTAATAATAGAAGACTAATGCTTTCCATTTAAGATAATATTTTCTTTGGTCTTTGAAAATCCTTGAGGGGTAAACTATTTTAATTTAATAGCTGCAATTGATCTTCAAATATTCAGCAATATTAAAAGCAAAGGGAGTCGTTTTTTTTAATCAACCAAGTTGGAACTAAAATAAATGGAGACGTTCATATCATGAGTTCAGGAAGCAAGGGAAAAGAAGAGTAAATAACTTCCAACAAATAACTTCATTTGAACAAACGACGATACATTAAGAGTTTTTCCTTGAGAAGCTGCATGTCTCATGGTTTTATTCTACATTGGACCTATTTGGTTATTTATTTAATCAATCAAATATTCAAGAAAATGAATAATCATCAGTAAAAGCCTTTTTATATCATTGGTCATAATGCTTCCTATTGCCTCAGAAGAAAAAAAACTCTACTAATCTTAAGAAATACAAAATTACTAAGAAAAAGCTGCTGATGTAAAGTTTCAGCATTTTAATAATACACAGCGTTTGTAGTCAGTACTTCCAAGCCTCCTGTTCCAAGGTTGTTTATTTCAATACCAGGAGGTCAAGTGGCATAAATAGGTTTAATATATACATGTAATACAGTCACCTCTGAATTATATTTTATGATCTATTTATAGCAACAGTTCCTTGAACATGTATTAGACTTTAACATTAAGAGAAAGCATGAGCCGGGCTCGGTGGCTCAGCCTGTAATCCCGCGCTTTGGGAGGCTGAGGTGAGTGGATTGCCTGAGCCCACGGGTTCAAGACCCACCTGGGCAACTTGGCGAGACCTCATCTCTACGATAAATCAAAAATTAGCCTGGCATGGTAGCGCGCTCCTGTAGTTCCAGCTACTTGGAAGGCTGAGGCGGAAGGATCGCCAGAGCCCAACAAGTTGAGGCTGCAGTGGCCGGGAGTGGCCACTGCACTCCAGTCTGGGTGACAGAGTGAGACTCCAACTCAAAAAAAAAAAAAAAAAGAGAAAGCATCAATTTAATTCAATTGTGCAAGAAATAAGCATCATGTTAAAGAAGGTACTCAAGTGTGGTTAACAAGTGTGCTCTGAGGTCACAGCCAATTGGTTCTCTTACTTGCTCTGCATCTTTGGGCGTCTCAGCCTCTAAGGCCAGAATGATTATTTTCCCCTACCAAATTGGTAAAATGGCATATCTAACTCATAATTATTGTTGCATGAATTTTATAATAAGCATTTTAAGGACTTTAGCTTAGTGCCAAGAACATGACAACACACAAAAAAAGCACATTATTCTTTGACCAATCGAGTGATCGAATTTTATCCTTTCCACATTACAGGCTTGTATACTAGATCTGAAAGCAGTTCTCTAAATTGTGCTGTCCAACACAGTAGTCACTAACTCCATATGGTTATTGAGTACTGCAAGGAAGCTCGTCTGAATTAAGATAATGTGCTATGTTACAAAATATACATCAGATTTTGAAGCTTAAATTTTTAAAAGAAGGCTATAAAATATCTCATTAATAATTATTATATTGATTAAATATCGAGATGATATTTTCAATATACAAGTTAAATGAAATATATAATTTAATTTTATCTTTAAAATGCATTGATGTAGCTAATAGAACTTTAAGATTACATGCGTGGCTTGTGTTGTATTTCCATTGGATAGTGCTGCCCTAAGATATTTTCCATGATAATAAACGAGGATGCTTTTTAAAAGGGCAGGTTCCTGACCCATGCCGGAGATGAACAGAGCAGAACTGCACTTCCTAAAATCTTCCTTGGTGAACCTTTTGCAAGTAAAAATGGAGGCTGTTTCCCTAAGGCTCCATACATGAGGCCCCTCCAAGAACCCAGACTCTTCTGGACCTTCCATCTAAAATCCTGAGAGATGTGGCTATTCTTACCTAGTGTCTCGTGAGAATACAGTATGATACAAGTTGATGGGTGCTTATTAAACATACAGAAGTGAGTACCCAACCTAACGGTCAACCTCAAGGTTAAAGGGAATTTGCAGACATCGAATTTTCCCAAGTAGAGTTGAAGCATGTGGATCTTTCTTAATGTAAGGGACAAGTAGAATTCCAAAAAGAATGATTAAGAAGAAGTTCCTCTACCTGTAAGACCCTGTATGATCCCCTCCTGGAGAGGACTCTGTGTAAGATGTGCAGAAATTTATCACTGAGTGGAGTGTTCATCTGTGTTTGGTTGGGAGGGCGCATCAGTGTCTGGGGCTCTTTGGGGAATATTGTGGCATAATGAAATATCTTATTAATTTAAGAATAAATAATAGTTTTACATATAGACAAATCCATACATTAAATTTGTTCAATATAAAATTATATGACAAGCATATATGCCTACTGGGAAAAATATCTCCATTTTTCCATTAATATTGTAATAAAAATGTGCTGGGTTATTCAACTTGTGTTTTTCAATCTGTCATCTGATGGAATCAGCAAAGAAATGATAACGGCAGTAGAAGCAAAATGTATAGGAGAAAAATTGAAAACTGACAGAAATCACATGTTCATTATATTTTCCTACAAATTAAAAAAATACAATTATTATTTACTTCATATAGAGAACAATTCAGACTAATTTCCACATGCTATCAGAAAGATCAATATCAGCAAGACTCAATCACTGATCGAGAGAGAAATCAGCAGATTCTCTTGGATGAAATCTAAAGGTTGTCACCAACTTCTTAGATTCCTGGAAAGTGGAGAGAAGATTTGAGACAGTAAACAAATTCTGTCTGAAAATCATATTCACAACTCTGAGGATGATGTGCCAGAGAAGTGACCTCTTGAAGGATGAAGCACAGAGGGTGGGAAGCTACCATTAAGTGTTTTGAGCAGTGTAAGACCCTGTTTCTCCCATTTCTCTCTCCTCCCCGCTCCTTAATGTCCCATCTCTTCAGCTAGGCATTGTGGTAGAAATTTTGGTGTCAGAAGGACAACAAATATATAAAAATGGTGAGAAATATCACCTCAAGAGCAGAGAAACAATGGAAGTTTAAGCTTAACTACTGTATTTATTGAGGTCTTTTATTTGTTTTTATTTTATCTTTTCCTTCTCAGTAGTTTTAGTATTGTGCCTACCTATTTCCAATGTAGACAGGTGAAGCCAAGGTTTTGAAGAGAGGGGTTAATGAAAAGATTCTCCTCAGTTTCATTATGAGGAAACTGGGGAGTGGGGATTAAATGAGGAGAAATAAAATAATCCTACACTCTTGAGGAACATGACTTATGACCAAAAAGCAAAATGTAAGCAGATATGTATATTACAAACACAATGATGGTACATTCTTAAATACATTTACTCATTGTTAATTCATTTAATAGATTTCATTTAAATTAGATCATACTACTGTAGAAAATCATTTGAAATCTATTATATATGTGTATATACTCTATTTTATACATTTAATGTGTTTAATTATAAGGTAATAAACTTGTAGCTAAGATGAAGAAAAAAATTTTTCGGCGTTTTTTTTCTTTTCACCTCTGACATAGTTCCATCTTTTCACACTTCCTAGAAAATGGGAATTTTCCCTTTCCCTCAAGAGCATACATTGGCACACATTTGGCTATTGGACTGAATTTCTTTTGTCTTTTAAGGATCTTTTACTTTTACTCACAGAATTTTTTAAAAGCTGGTCTACCCAGTTCTAAGAAACTCATATCCTCTGTTTTACCGGAAAAGTACATTGTGCAAAGTAACTATGAAATTGGGATAGAGGATAAAAAGGATGACTATAACATTCCTGATATCCCTGATATGACCACTTAAAAAATTTCCCCAGGCTGGGTGCAGTGACTCAAGACTGTAATCCTAGCACTTTGGGAGGCCGAGGTGAGAGGATTACCTGAGCTCAGGGGCTTGAGACCAGCCTGGGCAACTTGGTGAGACCTCATCTCTACAATAAATAAAAAAATAAACTGCATGTGGTAGCATGTGCCTGTAGTTCCAGCTACTTGGCAGGCTAAGGCAGAAGGATCGCCTGAGTCCAGCAGTTCGAGGCTGCGGTGGTTGTGAGCGTGCCACTGCACACTCCAGTCAGGGTGACAAAGAGTAAGACTCCAACTTTTTAAAAAAAAAAAAGTCTTCCCCAAAGAAAGTGAAAGGAAAACAACACACAGACAAAAAAATCTATCTGAATGTGCTAGAGTGTCTAAGAAATGCATCTATTTAACTAATTGGAGTAACTACATCAATAATTCTTTACATAACATACTCAATTTTCTCCAAGTTAAACAGCATATAAAAAGAGCAGTGACCAATCCACAGGTGTGTCATGATCTCGAGCAATGCCATGGCCTACCAGCCATGTTTTTCTCCCTTCTTGTCCACTGATGTGAGGAGGGTTATTTTTTCTATCTTCCTTTCAATGCCCACACGACCACCATGCTATTGCAGATGGAGATGTGTTTTTTATCTTATTAGCGAATGTTGGCTATTCTCAAATATATGTGTGGAAAAATGAATCACAGCATCAAGAGCCTTTAATGCTACCTTCAAAGCCTATGTCACAAATTTACCAGCAGTCACTGCTTATACTGGCACTGTAAGATAAATATCTTAAATTCCATACAGTGTTACACTTATCTGCCAGCCTTCCAATGGCTTCCCGTGTCACTCAGGGTAAAACCCTCACATAATATTACCTCCGTTCCACACTTGACTCATCTCCTAATATTCCCCATAATACTCCTCCTTCATCCCCTCAATCCTTTGCCCCCACCATACTGCTCTCCAGGACTATGCTTCAAGAATTCCATGCATGTGTCTACCCTTTGCTGTTTTCTCTGGAAAGGGCCCCAATATCCATGCGATTTCCTCCCTTCTACACTTTGTCTTTCCCAAATATCACCTTATTGTAAAGGCCTTCATTGACAGACACATTGCATCCCCCATTTCCCCAGCACTCATTATCTCTTGCCTGCATTTTTAAATAACATTTGCCTCCATGTAAATGCATACTTTATTAATGTTTTATTAATGATGTGCATTATTTCACCAGGATATAAGTTTCCCATGGTGATGGTGATTATCAATGTTGTTTTCTGCCACATCCCAGCACCTTGAGCACTGCCTGGCACAGAGCATGCTCATATGTATTATATGAATGCTTGTTGTTTATTTTCACTCATCTGATCACTCCAACCATTCTACAAGCTTTTATTTAGTGCCTACCATGTGCCAATAGGTACTCAGTGATAAATTAGACATAGTCCTTCTTCTTGAAGAGGTCACGATGTTGCGGGAATTTGCATATAAAAATGTAATTGCAATACAAAGTGATTAGTGTATGTCCAATAAAGACTAGAGGAAGGAGAACAACTCATTCGGTGTGGGAGGCAGGGAAAGCATTGCATAGGAAGTGACATTTGAGCTTAGTCATGAAATATGAGTTTATTTCTGAGAAATAGAGAAGGATCAAAGGATGTTTCATACAGACAAAAAGCAACGTGCAAAGGCACAGTGCTGATAAAGGAAAAGTCCTGTTGGGCAACAAGCAAATAGTTGAGTATGATGAGGCCGAGGGTGCTTGGCAGAAAATCAGGAACTGTAGATGAATAATCACTTGCTAAGGACCTCTCTGCCCTTCTCATCAGTGTTCACTTTATCCTGTTGGGTGCTACTGACGATTTTTACACAGAGGAGAGACCAGGGCGATTCAAAAAGCAAGATCTATTTTTCGGGAAATAACTCTTAAGACACTGCATAAGGTAATCTGTGATAGTCTGAAAAAGGAACGGAGAGGCATGCAGCAATAGGGAGACACTGAGTTCAGTTTTGCACATATTCCACTGAGACTTGACAGACATACAAATACAGAACCAATTGTCATTTGAAAATAGAAGCTCTTCTGGTAGGTGGTGACTGCTAAAATAAGAAGTGTAATTCAATGGAAGCTTTGGGAATGCGACATTGAAGAGGTGGAAAAGATAGAAAAAAAGTGTTCAGAGGTAGAGGTACACCTTGGATATAGTGCCAGCTGTTACTGTAAGGTTGGAGAGCAGAGCTTTCTCCAGTGGCCCAGCAAGGCTGAAAGATCCAGCTTCTCAGTGAGAGGTGACTTAGTAAGAACAGTTGGAGAAGGAAGTTAAGGCATAAGCCAGAAAGGAATGAGCTCATAGCCAAAAGGGAAATGAAGAAAGGAATATACAGAATTAAAGGCTCCATTTTATAGTGGGAGAGCTGTGGAGAAGTTGGTGCTTTTTAAGATGTTAGAGATCTGAGCATGCTTACAGGTATAGAGGGGGAAAAATTAACAGGCAAAGAAAGACTGCACAGTAGACAAATAGAGAATGATTAATATAACAATGTTTTAGAAGTGTAGGAGGTAGCATGACATACAGGGATAACAAACTTAGCTCTGACGATTAAAAAAATTTGTTTTAACATGGCACAAAAGCAGAAAAGACAAGAAGAAGCTGTGAGGTTTCTACATCATGTAATGGTTAAAACCAAGGTCTTGCTTGGCCAGGTCCAGTGGCTCACACCTGAAATCTCAGCACTATGGGAGGCTGAGGTGGGAGGACTACTTGACCCCAGGACTTCAAGACTAACCCTGGCAACATAGTAAGACCCTGTCTCTATTATTTATTAAAAAAGAAATTAAAAATAGGTCTCAAGTATGAGACGCTGTAAGTTCAAATTCTATTATTATCACTTAATAGCTATATAACATTAAGTTATTTAACCTCTGTATGCCTCAGTTTCATCATTTGCTCAGAGTGTGATACAGTTTGTTTGTCTCAACCCAACCTCAGGTTGAAATTTTATCCCTACTGTGGTGGTGTTGGAAGGTGGGGTCTAATAGAAAGAGTCTGGGTCTGCGTCATGTGAAGAATCTCTCGTGAATGACTTGGTTTTCTTGAGGCAGTGAGTGAGTTTTCACTCTCTTAAGACTAGATTGACTTTTAGAGGAATACATATGTTCCTTCGAGAGTGGGTTGTTATAAAACTCTCTTGGGTTTAGAACTTCCTCATAGAAGCCCACTGCACCTTTGACTTTCTCCACCATGTTCTGACACAGCACGAAAGCCCTCAGCAGAAGACGACGAACAGATGTTAATGCCATGCTTCCTATACAGCCTGCAGAATCTAATCGAATCATGAGCCTTTGTTCTTTTCTTTGTAGACTGCCCAACCTCTGGTTTCCTGAGCAACATAAAACAGACTAAGAAAGACAAGGATGGCAACCATTCCCTCTGCGCAGGGTCGGTAGGGGGACTCCATGAGTCAATCCCTCCATGTAAAGCTCTTAGGATAATGTCTGACACTACTTTGTCACTATATTTGCTGAGAAAATAGAAGAACATAGATGTTTAGAGGATTCAAACCTAGAGGCCTCCCTTTTTTCCTGTCAGGAACAATGAGGAAGGAATATCAGGAGCTGAAGCTGAGCAACCTTCAGGACCCAACAAGAAGCTTGTTTGTAAGAGATCTTTACCCGCAAGCTTCTCTAGATATAAAACAATTATAGGGGGACCCAAAATTGTGCCATCACTCCCTGGACACCACCAGCAGATGGGGATAGCAGTGATTTGTTATAAAAATTTTTTAAATAGTCTATATTTACAGAGAGAGAGCGAACATCTTATTTATTTTTAGATAGAGAGGCATTCGTAATTTTTACACAGTTGTATTGCTTAATTTCTGAGATCAAGCACATTTGAGTTTTACTCCCCCATTGATATTATAGGAGAGAACAAATATCATGAGATACTAGGTAAGGCCTATGACTAATTTCAAACAGAAGAAGTTATGTAGTCACTTAGCCCAGGATTGCAACTCAGCTCTACCTCTTGGTGACTGTATGATCTTTGACAAGTCATTAAACCCTGAATCTCAGTTTCTCCACCTGAGAAAACCAGCACCTTAAGAATGAAATGATATAATTTACCTACACACACCTTGTCCAGGGTCTGGTCAATGATAGATTCTTTATCGATGTTGATTTTCTTAAAGCCCATTATAAATAAAGCTGTTGAAGCCATCTGAACATTGCCAAACAATTAGAGACACTCATCAGAAATCTTCACCCTCCACCTACCTGGTAAACTATGTAATTAAATAATATCAAAATATACATATGGAGCCGGGCTCGGTGGCTCAGCGTGTAATCCCGCGCCTTTGGGAGGCTGAGGTGAGTGGATTGCCTGAGCTCGCAGGTTCGAGACCCGCCTGGGCAGCGAGACCTCATCTCTACAATAAATCAAAAAATCAGCCGGGTTTGGTAGCGCATGACTGTAGTTCCGGCTACTCTGAAGGCTGAGGCGGAAGGATCGCCGAAGCCCAGCAGGTCGAGGCTGCGGTGGCCGGGAGCGGCCACTGCACTCCAGTCTGGGCGACAGAGTGAGACTCCAGCTCAAAAAATATATATACATATATATACACATATGAGTTTCTAAAAGATTGCCTTAAAATATTTAATAAAATATTTAAATACCAAACTGAAATGAAGTTAAAATATTGAAATCCTTTAAAAGGGTATCTGTGTGTCATTGAAAAATGATGAATCTCTTTGAATATCTACATACTTCCCTGAATAGTATTATCTTGTGACCTTCATTTTTTTACAGCAATAAAAAAGTACCTTGAGCCTGACAAGATTTATTGTTTCTAACTAATATTTCCCGCATTGAATGTCAATTTAATTCACATTAACACCTCACAATTTAGGACCTTTAATTCATAACTTTTGCAAGCATAAAACACCTTAGACCCTAAACAATCTAAAATAAATCAATACAGCATGTTTTCTGCAGAAGAAAGGGAAAATAACAAAGTGATACATTTCTGCTCACATCACTGGGGCTGCTTGAATATGACAACCTCCTTCCTTTTTCACTTGACAAACGACTTGGGAATGCTCTGCAGATTGCTTGATATGCTGCTAAACTTATTTCAGGGCATGTTTTAATGAGTCGTGGTAGAGCCTGATAGTACTCCTTCTATTACTACCTCCTTCTCCAGAAAAAAAAGAAAAAGAAAAAAAGAAACTCTATTATTTACAGTCAATCTTGACAATTTGAATAGATAAGAAGAGGCTACTTGCTTCCAAAATATTTAAACTTCAGTTCCCACTGCCCAACCTGACTACAATTTGACAAACTTGTGTATAAAGTTTCAACTTATCTTATAAAAATATATTTGAGAAACATACAGTGCCATTATATTTGGTAGTTTCCATGATCAGTAACACTTGTAGATAAAAATCAAAGTTTTATCAATTTCATAATGTAATTCAGGTTTTATTTTAACTTGCGGATATAACTAATTTTCTCTTCCAACATCATTCATATTTATATGTGCTATGAAATTAGAGAGTGCTGGTAACTACTTTTTTAGGGGAGGAATACTTGGAAAAGGCCTCATCACAATTTAAAAAATTCATTGCACATGTAATAAATGTTTATGTTTTCATTCAAAATCAGAATGTAAGCGTCATGAGAATAGGAACAGAGACACAACCATTCTTAGTGTTTAATAAATATTTATTGAATGATAGAAGAATTCATTTGTCCTAACAGAGCCTTAAAAAGGTCTTTGCCATGGAAGCTTAGCTGAAACCTAGTTGGAGTTCTGTGTCAAAATCCATAGGGCACGTGGATCACAAGATGTTACCTTGTGTGGTGTGTGGCTGCTAGTCTGCGAAAACTAAACGCCTGACTAAGAAATAACTCGTTTTTGCCTACAATGCACCTTTACATGTCAACTTAACAAATTTTGCAATTTTTGTGAAATGTAATGCTAATCGAATCACATTACCATTCAGGAAAGTATGGTGCTCCCAGATTACAGCAACCGTGTATACAAACTGAGCCACTTCTATTCTGTTTCTTTATCAATAACAGAGAGAGTTGTAAAGGTTATCTCTATTTTTACAGTTAAAGATACTTGAAGGGAAATGAGATATGTACCAGAAATAAAAATGATTCTGTATGGAGGAGTTAAGAGAAATGCTCTGACCTTGTCTTTTATAGCGCCCATTATTGTTTATAATGACTTAAAGAGCTGCCTAGGCATGATGCTGACATTTATGGTATTTTATCTCCCATACCAGCCAGCTGAAAACTGTTCCCCTTTAATTAATATATTTTAATCAAAGATTCCTGGAATATAAACACTTCTTTTTTCTTTCAGAACTTCCCAAAATCCATGACTCCAAGTTCAAATGCTCCCGTTTTGAAGTCTAATATTTTTTAATTAGATTACAGTAACATGTCATCTACTTATTCCCTGGGGGAATGAATTACCGTTTATTTAAATTTCTGCAATGTATGTGGCACTGAACTTTATTCATAAAATGTGTCCCATTTTCCAGGGGGTTTCTTGCCCCTAAAGGTAAGAAGAAGACAAAACTGGTTGTGTGAGTATCTGGGTTAAGATTCTGTCACCAACTTCTTCAATCACCATTTATCACTGACCTTCAGCAACAAAAAAAAACAACTCAGAAAGGGTTGTAAAAAATGTTAGCAGTAAAAGACAGTCCACAGCTTCTAACAGGTACTTGTATTGTTAACATTCCTCATATTCATATAAAAAGATAGCTTTGAGACTTTATTATTTTGGGAAGCAGAAATATTAAGTCCAAACTATTCAATTATAATGGATATTCTCCTTCAGCCCTCAGGTTTAGAACCAAAGAGAAGAGACATCAGGTAGTTGTCCTTAAACCGTTTTTTCCTGTGCCACCTACTTGGTTTTCTTGTGTGTTGGAAAAAAATCAATGACCCTGCTTTATCAAGCCAAGGAAACACAAGAAGAAAAAATAGAGAAAAGTAGGTAGCTGTGGAAAATGGAAAACTAGTAACTACTTAGACATATTCTTTTTCCTCGGTGACAATCAAGTTATTTTAATTTTATCTCTAATATGAGTTAGAGAACAAATTTTATTCTACCTTCAAAACCATTACAGCAACAGATTTACTCTTTTATTATTTCAAAATAAGAGAAAAAATATATTTTAAGAATGGTAGTGGGTAGAAAGAAAATTACAAGACAAAAATAGTTACCTTAATTTTATTCTCAAAATATCTGCTAGGGCTAATGGAAGATGTACAAATAAATATCACACTAAAAAATGCATAGCCCCATATAAAGATATTTACTGAACTGAAGTTCATTCAAAATCTAATTGTCTAGCCAAAGATGAAGTCTATGATGTCAACTCCAAAGCATTATTAAGCACCTACAAAGCATGGGACCTAGCTCTATGGGGGGGATACAATGATTAATAAATTTTAGAGACCAACCAAAATATGTATATACTCATATTTAAATAGTATCAAGTTTAGGAGCATCCACATAATATAACATTCGAGTTCAATTATAGGGTCTACAAATTTTCTTTAAATCGATTCCCCAACCATGACTATTTCACAACTTTTTAAAAGAAAATGACATAGAAAATATTTTCCAGTGTGTGTAAGGGTTTAAAGATTGCTTATAGTTAAGAAACAAACGAACTCTTTTTTCCAAAACATTTCTGAGATCTTTGATCCTCTACCACTCTAATCAAAATAGTCTAGCAAAGGATATGTATTAAATGCTATCACTTTTGAACATCAAAATGTCTCAATAAAATTTTTACCAAGTTAAGCTGACTCAAATAATTAAATCTGTAATGCAGCCGGGCTCGGTGGCTCAGCCTGTAATCCCGCGCCTTTGGGAGGCTGAGGTGAGTAAATTGCCTGAGCCCTGGGTTCAAGACCCGCCTGGGCAACTTGGTGAGACCTCATCTCCACAATAAATCAAAAAATCAGCCGGGCATGGTAGCGCACGCCTGTAGTTCCAGTTACTTGGAAGGCTGAGGCGGAAGGATCGCCGGAGCCCAGCAGGTAGAGGCTGCGGTGGCTGGGAGCGGCCACTGTACTCCAGTCTGGGCAACTCAGTGAGACTCCAACTCAAAAAAATAAAATAAAATAAAATAAAATAAAATAAATCTGTAATGCATCAATTTTAAGATGTTATATTGGAAGACTTTAAGTTAAAGATAAAAATCTGGCTTATACCACACAAGGGTACAGAAGCTGTAATTAAGTCAGTTTGCACAGGTCTAACATGACCTGTCCATGATTCTCTAGCACTGTGACATTACAATTTCAATGTCTAAACATGGCACACAACGTCCTTGAAAACTGAAAACCCTATCTTATGTTATAGCTTTCTCACCCACTGTTTTTGTGCCATCACACAGGGCACCTCTTATTCTTGCACTCACTGTTCCCCTTACCTTGCACCAAAAAATATCTGTTTGCCCTTAAAACTTTGTCCATATCACCTACTTTGCAAGGCCTTTTCATCCCAGGAAAAATTAGTATTTCCATTATCTACCACAGTACTTTGTATACAAATGCTCCAAGTGCTTCTATAGTTTTTTCGCATGACTGTCTCTGCTACTATACACAAAGCTACTGCAGGTGTGGGCACCATGTCATATCCATTATCTGTATCTTCAGTACCAAGACCAGTACCTGGCAGTACCTAGCATGCTCTCAGTAACTTGGTAAATGAATGAATGAATGTAAACAAATAAAAGTTCCTTGTAGAGAGGCTAAAACAAATACTGTGTTTTAATATGATGAGCAAACACAAAATATCTCTGGGGAAGAACTAATTTAGAGATGTATTTCCAAATTTTCCTCATCTCCAAATGTGTACCCAAGGTTGACTTTTCCCTTTGTATGAAGATGAACCTATCCATAGATGCCATTTCTTCATAGATTCACAGCTGAATATTAATTTAGGGGAGGAATTCATGATTGGAGTTGGTTATCTCCTATTTCTCATGCCCCAACACACACAAGCCCTGATCACCCTCACCCGCATCCACTATGATCATGTTCTATACCCAGGAGGTTGACTAATATGAATTACAATCACAAGGTCCTGTGCCCTCTGGCTTACAGCTGGATTTGGCCAATGGAAAATTCCTGACCCACACTAAAAAGAGACAGAGAGAAAAAAGCAAGTTATAATATTTATCCCCTGACTCCTAGCCTATAGGACCGCTTTGGGCAGCCTGCTCCACACTGCTCTCCTCTCACAATCCATTATCATCTCCCTCTCCCTGGTGCCTTAGCCTACGGGTGAAACATAGCAGCTATTACTCACCATAGGACACAGTCTCCCTGCCATGGCATTATTGACATTTTGTGCAGAATAACTCTATGTTCTGAAGAGCTGCCCTGGGCCCTGTAGGATATTTAACAGCATCCTGACATCTATCCACTGGATATACATAACATTTGTATAGAAATTGATATCTTAGAGATTTCTTTTACCGATTGAATCTCACTTGAGCTCCTGAACTCTGTAAGTAGATATAATTAGAATCATTATTACAAATTAGAAAATAAACCTATAGATATGGCACCTAATAATCCTGCACCAAAAATTCTATAGAAAAATGATATATACAGAATGTTTCAAACCCAAGTCATAATCTAATTCTCATTGTACTATACTGGACTTATAATCACTTATTAAACTAAACTTCCTTATTTGCCTAACTGCCAGTGTTTTATCATCAGGGCTCATGGGTTTTCGATACAGTAAAAAAGTCAAGTTCCCTCAGCCTTATATTAAATGTAAGTGATATAGTCAGTCATCTATTATCTTTTTTCTTCCCCCTAGAATAAGAATGTTGCAGGCATGTTTTACCGACAATTGGAATCTCTTTGAAAGATAATGTATTCTGAACCTCTTCAAGTAAAAAAAAAAAAAAAAAAAAGACCATCAGGCAGCAGAAAAAATAGAATAGGCATGCTCACATATTTGATCATTTTATGTTAAATCAAAAAATATATTTAATTTATTTCAGAGTTACAGAGATTGATTATATCTTTCCTCCCCTCTGCCCATCACTATGATCAAGAAGAAAATGTGTACCTATTGAAATTTGCTCATTCGACAAAATAATACCCACTGTTATCAGACTTCAAGAAATGAAGCAATATCAGTACATGTATTCGTGAAAAATTTCAGTAAATGAAGCAGCAACAGATAATATTTCCATTAGTAACTAAAGGAGCACTGGTTGATGAAAATTGATAAGACCAAATTGGTTCTTCAGAGTCAACATTTCTTCTTCTTTCTTTCTTTCTTTTCTGGAAGAAGACAATCTCTTGGATTCACTGCCTCCAAAGAAAAACACATAAGGGGATAAATGGAATACATTCAAGGAAGCTATAACCAAATGGCCTACTCTAAGTTATAACATATCCCTTCCTCTGTTAATAACTGCTACTCTAATAATGGTTAGTATATGTTCTTACAATAAAAAAAAGATCATAAGTTATGGTAGTGAGAGAGGCAGGCATTATGACTAGTGCCAGATATAATTACATCTTAATGCCTTCAAGATGGCACTGAGAACGCCCATCATGTTGTTCTTTCAGTGGCATCATTGACAGACCATTCCCCAGGAGATAAAGATATTCTTGTATAAATGACCTCTGCATTCATTTTCACATTTAACCCTCACAACACTCACTCCTACAAGACAGATATTGTTGTTTTCAATTTACAGATTTGGATATTGTTATGGTCTGAATGTGTCCCCCAAAAGTTCATGTGTTAGAAACTTAATTGCCATTGGCACCGTATTAGATATGGAGCCTTTAAGAGATGATAAGACCATGAAGACTTCTCTCGTATAAAATAATGAATGTCCTGCTCGGGAGTGGGTTATCTTGAAAGTGGGTTTCTGAATGGTGATGAGTACAGCTCCATTTTCTTTCTGTGATGCCTTCTGCCATAGGATAGCCCTCACTAGAAGTTTTTGCCATGCTCTTTGACTTATCAGCCTCTGTAACTATAAGCCAAATAATTTTTTTCTTATAAATTACCCAATCTGTAATCTTCTGTTGTAGCAACAGATATTATTAAAATCTTAATAAAATTTTAAATTAATAAATAATAAATATTTAATTAAAATCTTTCATTTTATAGAAACAAAACTGATCACTTCAACTTTTTCTATTCTTAAATGTTCAAAAACCTTAGTAAATTATTTAAGGAAAAAGTAAGATATAAGATAGAGTAGAAGTAGTAACAAACCATGTATTTGCTGATAAAATGTTGAGATTGCACAGGAAAAAAATATATATCTGACTAGAGACTGCCCAAATAATATTTTGTAGTTTTTAATGTGTGGATATCAAATTTTGAGAATGTTTACTTATCTGACCTGTAGTAGGCAGAATTATGCCTTCCAAAAGATGTCTGCATGTTAATTCGGTGAACTTGTAAATATGTTACCTTTTGTGGCAAAGAAGAATTAAGATTGGAAATGGAATTAAAGTTTCTAATCAGCTAACCTTAAAAGAAGGAGATTTCAAAAAATTAGCCAGGCATGGTAGCATGTGCCTGTAGTTCCAGCTACTCGGAAGGCTGAGGCCGAAGGATCGCCGGAGTGAGACTCCAACTCAAAAAAAAACCAAAAAAAAAACGAGGGAGATTTTCTTGGATTACCCAAGTGGGCCTACAGTAAATCACAATGTCCTTAAATGTGTGGGAGAGAGGCGGAAGAAAGTCAGAATGATGAGATAGTTCCAGCTACTTGGAAGGCTGAGGCGGAAGGATCGCCGGAGCCCAGCGGGTAGAGGCTGCAGTGGCCGGGAGTGGCCACTGTACTCCAGTCTGGGTGACAGAGTGAGACTCCAACTCAAAAAAAAAAAACAAAAGAGAGATGCAAGAAAGATTCTACGAGTCATTGCTGGCTTTGAAAAAGGAAAGGGGTCCAACAGTCAAAGAATGCAGGCAGCCTCGAGAAGCTAGAAAAGACAAGAAAATAAAATCTTCTCTTGACCCTGTAGGAATAAACACAGCCCTTCCCATACACTGATTATAACCCAGTGAGACTCATTTCTGATTCCTCACCATCACAGCTATAAAAAAGTAAGGGGTTGTTGTTTTAAGGCATTGTGTTAATTAAGATTTATTACGGGGCAATAGGAAACACAAACTAAAGGAGGGCCTAGAAGGCACCTGGAAAATTATGGTAAATGCATTAGACAATATCAGATAGAACATGAATTAGAGGCTCCTGGTGGTAGTATCACAATGCCTCCATGTTCTTTTTTGTTTTTCTTTTTTTGAGACAGGGTCTTACTCTGTCTCCCAGGCTGCAGTGCAGTAGCACGTTCGTAAATCACTGCAGACTCGACCTTCTGGGCTCAGCAATCCTCCCACCTAGCCTCCTAAGTAACTAGTATTACAGGCACTCAGCACCACACCAAGTTAATTATTTTTTTTTTTTTGAGTCAGAGTCTTAGTCTGTCACCCAGGCTGGAGTGCAGTGGCACGCTCACGGCTACTGCAGCCTCCACCTGCTGGGCAAGGTGAGCCTTCCACCTCATCCTTCCAAATAGCTGGAACTACAGGCATGAGCCACCACACCCAACTAATTTTTAAAATATATTTATTGTAGAGACAAGTTCTTGCCAAGTTGCCCAGGCTGGTCTCAAACCCATGGGCTCAGGCAATCCTCTCACCTCGGCCTCCCAGAGTCCTGGGATTATAAGCATGAGCCACCACACCCAGCCTTAATATTAAAAAAAAATTTGTAGAGTTGTGTTCTCACTCTGTCACGCAGACTGGTCTCAAACGCCTGTCCTCAAGCAATCCTACTTCCAAAGTACTGAGATTAAAAGCAAAGACACCATGTCTGGCCTTCCTCTGTTTACTTAGATTTAGTTCAACATTGACTATATAAAGCATGTGAAAACATTTTAACATTACATGGATTTATTTGGCCAATGCCACTTTTAAAATCATCATATAAATTGCCATTATAGATAATAATTCAAAAATGCACTGAAATACTTAACGTGTTAAGAAACATCATATATCTTGTTCAAATGATTCATTATACTGTTCTATTCTAATTCATTAAAGAATACACCATTATACCAATGGTACAAATGACCCAGTGATACAAATGACCTACATTTCTAAATTCTCATGTGGGGATAGCCCAGTGCAATGAACATCTATTTATGGTTTACTAGACTCTATGCAATTAATCAAGAAGAAGAAGGAGAGGAATAAAAGCAAAACTAATGAATGAATGAAATGAAAACAAAGTCTAGTCTTTCCCATCAATCAGACTTGTTAAAATAACTATCACAGAAGAAATTTTGGCATCAAGTTAATTTCCAACTCCTACAAATTGTCACTGATAATGTTAGCATGTTAAACCACTAATATTTATCAGTGTACCTATACTCTCAACAGAATATCCCAACCAATGCATTAGCTCAAAACATTGTCCTGAGAGAAATTAGAGATTCTACAAGACTTTGTAGAAAGTAAATAGAACAAATATCGAGACTATTTGCTGAAAATAAAGCCTCAGGAGACTGAAAAGTTGGAAACATAAAACACTAGGAAGATGAGATGCAAAACATTAGGGGAGAATTGTATCCAAGGTGAGCTGTACTGTGATGCCCATTCCAGAATATCTACCCTTCTGCTATCCTTGTTGCAGGGTCTTACAACCAAAGCTAATTTCCAGAAAATCAAACTGGCTGTCCTTTCAATAAGTAACCTCCTTTTATGGTCTTTGTTTGCTACCCTCTACCATGAGGTTGGTCAAGGACATTTTAAAAATGTGGTCCTTCTGCCTATTGCTTCTTTTTAATGGTTTTCATAAGTAACAGAAATATAATTTTAAAGTTTTTTTGTCATCATTTAGGCTAGGGCTATTAGCCTGGAGATGAGAGGCTTCCAGTCCTTGAATTGCTCTAGGATTTTGAAAAATATTATCTCTTTAGAAGAAAAATTACATATATATGTGTGTGTACATGCATTCACACTTAAATAAAATAAATAATTTGACGCTGAGTGGGTATCAGCACAATTAAGGAGTATGTATCTAACTTTCACCTGGACACAAAACCAGCGTCTACTGTCAGTTATAGCTTTAAGAAACTGAATCTAGGGACCAAGGGCGATAAGCGAAAAGTCAGTCAGGATTGTTTTGCTTCCAAATGTTTTCCTCTGCATTCTCCATGACGCCTCATATGAGTCCCTTCATTAGAGAGCCTCACATCAGGGCTTTTTGTGCTTTTAAAATTCTCCATGAATAGAAATATAACTTGGAGAGGCAATACCTTAAAAGTTGTCATCAGCTAGTCACTTAAGCAGGATTATCTGAAAGCTAGTTGATAACAAGTACCAGTGTTAACAGAACACATGATAGGTGCTTGGGTGAAAAGGAGAGCACTAGAAAAAAATGAAAAGCATCTAAAAATAATTAGAAATTGTAAAAAAAAAAAAAAATCATTATGATTGTTCTCTGGATATCCCAGAGCTAAAACACCTCCTACAACTATTGCATTTAAAAACAAAAAAACAAAAAAACACAAGGTGTAAAAACATGAGATTACGTTAACTATTCTTAGAAAAATATAATTTTTGACTTAAATGAATTGTTGTACTTTTCAAAGAAGTTGCCTTAGGAGAGTGTAAACGTTCCAGTAATGTTTCCATGATTAAAGCAGCTATATATCTTATATAACTCCTTTTTAAAATTTTTTTATTTTGGAAATCGCTTCACAGCATCTGTCCCTTTCCTTTCAATTTCTTCAATGATGGCAAAAGTTCCCATTTCAAGGTGACTCGAAAATAGCTAAAAGTCATTTAGAGTCAAATGTGAAGAACTCAGGGTGAACAGTTACGGTGAATACGTTTTGGTCAAAATCATGGAATGACTAAAATGCAGTGAAGCTAATGGAATTGCTCTTTAACTGGTTCTAATATTAACAATCAAAGAAACAATCCATTAGAAATCCATAAAAAGCAAAAAATTGCTGAAATGTAAAGCGGAGTGTGGAAAAAAACAGATTCCAAAACAGAAAAAAAATCAGCTCCAATGAGAATAGTTGATGCCCTATAGCCAAGGTTGTAAAACTGATGCAGAACTGATAAAGGAAAAAGAAACCAAAGCCCTATTATAACCTTCTTGTGAGAAAATTGTCAAATATCAACCTTCCTAGGAATCAGCAGGTCTTTCTTCGGGGCAATATGGTTCCCATGATAACCCTTATCATACTACATTATAATTATTCCCATATAAATCCATCTTCCCTACAAGACTCTCAGCTCCTGCTTTGGGTTCTTAGTACAATGGGACATCGATAATCAGGAGTTACATAAATGGATGACACTCACTTGGACATGTAAATTGTGGTGGCATTATTAGAATCTTACTTAAGGTCCCACCTTAATTCAAATCATATAAGTTGATGGGAACACAGCTTAGGCAAACTTTGAATTCTAACTTTTCTTTTTACTGACCTTTAGTTGTGTGGATCAAGAAATACTGGAAACTTACTAACATAAACAAAATCCAAATTTGTTAGTCCTTTATAGTTTTCTCGATGCAGCTGGGATACTGAAATTGAAAAAAACAGTCAGTGTTTAAAATATTATTGCTTTGCTGCTTGGTACTTCCTGACTTCTGACTCCCTCTGAGACACTGAGAAAACAGCCTGTTTGGCGGGAAAATGAAGACAGAACAAGTGCAAAAGCTCACAGGATAGCAGTGGGGAAAGAAAAGAACAGCAACACACCTCAGACTATCATAAACTGACTCTGCTGTAGAGAATGCTAAAGAATCAGGGAAGCTACAGATTGCCTATAATCCCATGTCTTTCAGGAAGATTGCCAAGTTCAGAATTTCTACTTTGCTCAAGTCATTATTCTAGCAATCTTTCTCCACATCTTGAAATCTAGTAAGATAGTTAACAACACTATTTCTGAAAGCAGCTTTTGAAAGTGCCAGTATGCCCTCAAAACCTTCATGCTCACCAAGCTGATTTATTTATCTATTTTTTAGTCTGTAAAGATAAATATAAGACTGTTTTTACAACTTCAACTAGTTTGAGCTTGTGGAGGTGTGTGTGTGTGGAGGGGGTGTGGTGGTGGGGGTGGAAAGAGGTGTTGAGAGAAAGGGTTAGAGGTTAAAGGAACACAGAATGTTATGCTTTATTCTCCAACATTTTCCTCAGGGCCTGATACTTTTTTCAGAGCTTTTCAACTATAAGTTTAGGAGAAAATGTAGGCAATCATGAAAGTACAGAAAGATACAACTTCCTATCTATATTCCCCTAGTACATTTATTTCTTACTATCTTTTGCCTTTGATGAAAAAGTCCCTCCCCCACCCAAATTTTTTCAATTATTCAGTAAAAAGGCCCAGCAAGAAACCAGCTTAAGTGATAAAAAAGAAATAAGCCAAACATTTTTTTGAACCCCTGAGCAAAACCCTTGATTTTTTTTCCTTTTGTAAATTGAGACTTTCCTCTCTAGTTCTGAAGCACATTTTTTCTCCTTTCTTCAATAAGACATTTCAGCTTTTTTACAGAGTGCTAAAATAATGTTTCTGATTCTCTTCCACAGATGAGTGCTAGGAATTAAATGTGACAACATAACTCCGCTATTTTTGGTAACAAGATATTCTTTTTTAAAAAAAAATTAATTCTTCTAGGAAAATACTCAGTTTAAGGTTTCAGCATCATTACTTTATTTTTGTTTAGTTTTCCTTCAACCTTCCCAAGCATAGTTTATATAATATAATATGCAATAGAAATTGTATTAATCAATATCCGAAGTGTCACTTTGATTTTTACAGTTTCTTACGTTCCTCATTGAGTATTAAATGAATTAGAGAAAAAAGATAAAGGAAATTTAAGTGATTTGTGCGACATCAGAGATCAAGACCAAAATAAATCTTGTAAAATCTGCACCTGCCTCCCAGCCAAGATCGCACCTACTAATATAAAAGCATATTATATGCTAAGTTATGCTTTTAGATGTGACGATCTTTGTGAATTTCAATTTCTTTTGATACAAAGCAGTATGTGATGAATAATTTTTCCTTTCAGATAAATTCACAGTTAAAGTAGCAGCACTCTTTTAGTCTTTACTAATGTTAAAGATCCAAAAAGCATCATGTCGGTCAACTCTAAACTCTAAAGAAGTTTCACAAACATGCATGACACAATAATTCAAATCTAAATATTTCTTGATTTCCTTTGTTCAGGCTTCACACAAATCATGCTCATTTTCTTTGCATTGCATCTCTGTAGCCAAATATGTAAACTGAGTATTTTTGGAGTAATGTATATAGCCTTATATACATGTACAATACAAAAGTACTAAATTATATGGATCAATTTATTTTTTCAACCCATGCCTGTTCTCCTTCACAGTGTGTATATGCTTTCCTGTTAATTGCAAGGTAGTACAGGGGAACATCAGACACTTTAAATCCCTCCAGGCTGTGACTTCATCTAACATTATAGATAATATTTGAAATGATAGGCACAGATTCTTCTTTAGACCTTTTATTGGGCTAAACAGAATAGTAATGTGCATGTTTGCCATTAGAATTCCTTGCTTTGTGCTCCAGCGACAATTGTTCTAATTTTTAAAGAAAATAATCCAAAAGTCCAAAATTAGTAGCCATAAATTCTCAAGAACTTATAGGCATGTATTTTTATTACTTGCTGTACATGTTAAGTGTTCATATTCTTTATTACTGGAGACCAAAAACAACTGCCACTCGTCTGAGAGAAGACAAAAAAACTCACAAGTATATTTCTAGTGTATCCAGGAAACATCTTGCAAGAGTGATAATAATATATACACAGTGAATCAGACATTTAACCAAGTTCTTACAATTTGATTATGCAAAACACACTGCATTCCTTCCCTGAAAGTGCACCAATATCTTCTTTGAAGTTTATAGATTCAAAACTAATTGTTCACTTTTAGACATTAGATTTGAAAAGGATTTCCAACTCCAGACAAATTGTTCCAGCCCCTAATTTGCTTATATTCTACTGATAGAGTGATTGCTGAATATACAGAGAGTGCCAAAAAAAATGTATACATAGTTTAAGAAAGGAAAAACATGTATTAAAATTGTAATACTCAATAAGATGAATACAAGTCACATTTGACTTCTGCAATTACAAGAGGTGCTGAAAGTGATTACCATGAGCGTCCAGACACTTCTCATTATGGTGACTATCTCTTAACATCACTTAAAATGGGTATACTTTTTTTGGCACCCAGTATTTATGATGCCCTTAATTAGTAAGACAAGAACAAATATTATTTAACTTCCAGAGTTATTTGTTTTTAAGTTGGTTGTTCCCAAATGGGATTAAACTTTTAAGAGAATGATATGGAGGTGATCTGTTAGCCCTGTAAGAATTTAAGCAAGGCCTGGAGATTGCCTGGGTTCTTTACCATTTTATTACACTTTATTTCCATTTGTAGGAAATAAATGCAATGGTAGCAATATTTTAATAACTATTGTTAAGAAAACAAAATTCTATGAATTCTAAAGTGGCTGGAAGAAACAGCCTCAGAAAATTGATTCATTAGTTTTAAAACACCGAAATGTTTAATCATTCCAGTAATGCATCAATTCAGATTGCATGTAATAAGATACGTGATGTAACAGAACCCAAAGTTATATGACAAAGATACATATTTTGGGACATCTCGGTTGAAAAATATCCTACAGTGAAAAATGACATTCACACATTAAAAATACACTGCCAGAGCCAAAAATTACTCCACCATTATTTTCAGAAAGAATCAACTTCAGATGGGCTTTAGTGCTGTTATCTGCATTTAAACTGATTAAAAACGTGTTTCACATTCTGTGAAGAAAAAAAGAAAAAAATGTGTTTTGTAAAAAAAAGTATAAATTTGAATAAAGAAGTAGAATAATTATATATTTTTAAAAGTGTTAAATCATATAGCTCACATTTTAATTGAATGTTTACAATGAGTCCCTAATTTAAGTAAAACCAAAATAAATTATTGAAAATCTTTTATAAGTCATTCACTTTCATTTTGTTTTGTTTTAAATACTGTAAATGCCAAAAAAAATTAAGAAAGAAACATCTATTTTCTTTTTTGTAAAAAATAAACAAAATGTACCTATTTTAAAAATTCTAATCAAAATTTTCCTCTCTATAAAAAGACATTTTCCCATCCTGAATCTATTGGCAATTCACAAAAATAATGAATTTGTTTATTCCTACTTCCATTAATGATATACATAGCAAATTGTAAATAATAAGTGAAACAAAGATTATTAAAGTAAAATAACAAAAATATTTCCATGAAGTATTTCCCAAAAAGACAGGATAAAACTTTAATATCTACCTTTCTATCTTTTGTGCTTTGATTAAGGTTTAAGTTGGTACTATTTAAAAAAATATTGGACTGAATGACCTAATTTTAAGAACACAGTACAAGGTATTAAAATAGCAAGGCTAAAATATCACTGAAGCCTTTAAAGGAAGCAAGTGAATCCCATTCAATTCTCACAGAACTGGTTGACTGTAAAATAGACATGTTCTCTCTACTTCAACCACTATGCACAGTGGTTGAGCATGTAGCCTCTACCACTGATTGTCTGTACTTAAATTTCAGGTCCACCACTTTACAAAATATGTGACAACGACCAAACGACTTAACTCTGCTGGTCACTGCTTTTCACATCTACAAAATGAAGATTATAGATGCTACTTCATGGCTGTTATGAGTTAGTATATGTAAAACATGTTGACCAGAGTCTAAAATATAGTATGCAATATAAGTTTAGCTATTATTATTTGTGTATTATTCTACTAAAACTGAAACTCCTTGGAAGAAGAAATTTTTGTCTGTTTCCTTTATTACCGTTTCTCCAGTACTTAGAACACGTACTGAACATAATTGGCATACAGTAGTCAATCATTAAATATTTGCTCTCAGAAATGTCAACTGTGTAATCTCTGCGTGTTTTCCATATGTATATGTATATATGTATATGTTTGTGTATAGAATACATAAATACATACACACACATACATTTCTTTCTTTCTTTCTTTCTTTTTTTGAGATGGAATCACTCTGTCGTCCAGGCTGGAGTGCAGTGGCATGCTCACAGCCACCCCAGTATTGACCCGCTGGGCTCCTGCGATCCTTCCGCCTCAGCCTTCCAAGTAGCCGGAACTATAGGAGTGTGCTACCACATCCGGTTAATTTTTTAAATTTACTGTAGCCATGAGGTCTCGCCAAGTTGCCTGGGCAGGTCTCAAACCCGCGGGCTCAGGCAATCCACTCACCTCGGCCTCCCCAAATGCTGGGATTCCAGGCTGAGCCACAGAGCCAGGCCCACATTTCTTATTAAAAGCAGAGCGTTAAAGAAAAGGCCAACTAGTTTTAATAACAAAGTAAATTTTAATGTTTCTGACCTAACATTATATACATTGATTTTTTAAAAAATAGATATTATTGTAGTCTATTGTTCTTGAAGTCCTACAGAAATGACACACCTGTATTTAAAATTGATTGCTGCATTCAATAGTTAAAAACACTAAAAAACAGATTTAGATGCATTTTTAAAAAATCTTTGCTTATGCCATAATTATTGTCATTTCCCTGAGCAAATGAACTATTAAATTGTCCAACACTAACTAGAGTCTCAAACAAAATTAGCTCTAGAAGTTACTTCTTAGGAAAAGTCTATTCTGCTGTTAAGTTTTGTGGCCTAGAAATGTTGATCAAAGGGCAAATAGGAAGGAGTTTCCCTATAGTTTATCCTATATCATCCTCACAAAGTTATCACTTCATACAATCACACTGGACACATATATAGCACCAGATTCCTCATTACTAATTTTATCATAGAAGTTTTAAATTTCATTTAAAAAATTAAAAAGCATCTAAGGAAATAAAAGTTATTGCTCATGAAAAGTTATTGCATGCCTACATAATAACAGTGACGAGTCACTCAGAGTGTGGTACCGGCCTCGGTTACATGCTTGGCAGTTTCCATATGCCATGAGAAATCAGACCCACTGGAGCTCTGTCAGACCAATTATGCCACTGTGTGTGAAAATCCACTGAGAATGTCCTTTCATAAGAGGAATCGTTAAGCCTACATTTCTGTTTCAACTGACTCTCTCCCCACTTAACTCCTACTGCTTCTCATTTGGATTTTCATGCTGAAATGTACGAGAAATCTGAGACTAAACACAGTCATTAAAACTCTGTTACATTTGGAAAACAATTTTTGCCTGCTTTATGTATTAATTTTACATTAATTAATATATCTACCGGCACTTTTTAGTTAGCAAGATTAAAATAACTAAGATGTACTTAATATAAAAAATCTCAGTGAAAGCTGAAAACTGAAAAAAACATTAAGCTATGTGCATAAAAATATATAGTAAACTAAAGGACATATTTTAAATTTTGTGCACATACATTTTATACATGCATATATTTTTCATAAAATTTATGTCAATTGTACCAATTTTTCATCAATTATAAGAACACATCTATAGGCTGGTTTTTTTGGAGCTCATCAAGGAAAGGAAAGTTTCCTTTAAAATAGACAGTATACCAGTCTACAGACAGTGCTTAATGAAAGACAATCTGGTGAGGAAAGGATGGTCCAGAATAATGTGTTATTGTTCAGGCCAAAAATAGACTCTGTTATGTACTGTATTATGTCCCACCAAATTCATATATTGAAGCCATAATCCCTAATGTGATTTAATTTGGAGATAGAGCCTTTCAGGGGGGAATTAGGGGGTCAATGAAGTCATAAAGTTAGGGCCCTAATCTGATAGAACTGGTGTTCTTATAAACAGAGAACCGGACACTAGAGCTTTCTCTCTCCACCCATGCTCAGAGAAAAGGTCATGTGAGATGTGAGGATTCAAAAAGAAAGCAGATGCCTACAAGCCAGGAAGAGAGCTCTCACCAGAAACTGAATTCGCCAGCACCTCGATCTGGAACTTTTAGCCTCCCAAATCAAGAGAAAACTAACTTCTGTTGTTTAAGACACCCAGTCTAGAGTATGTTGTTACTCTCTCTACCTGCTGAGAATACATAGGAGTTTTATGGACTAGGACAAAATGCATACAAAAGTCTAAATATATAAATTAAAATCTATCATGATACTAAACATTCTCAGATATGGAGAGAAGCATGTTACAGGGAGGTTGGCTACAGGTAGCATGAAGCCCCTTGTAGAGAGGTGGAATTTAGAAGAGACTTTGCTTGTCTGTCTCCTGTTTCATATCACATGAAGATAATAATAGTACCTGCTTCCTAGTGTTGTGGAGGGTGCAAATAGCACACAGTAGACCCACTGGCACAGCAATTGGCACAGAATAAAAGCTTAATATATGGTAGTTGTTACTGTTGGATGCGGAGCATGAAAAAGACAAATTCCCAAGCAAGAAAAAATGACTGTGAAAAAGTGGTGGAATCATTTTTTTTTAAACTGTCATAAAGGATACTATTAGAGGTTCATGCCTGTCATCCCAGCACTTTGGGAGGCATAGGCGGGAGGATTGCTTAAGCCCAGGAGTTTGTAACCAGTCTGATATTATAGCAAAACCTCATCTCTACAAAACAATAAAAAATTTAGCCAGGTGTGGTAGTGTGTGCCTGTAATGCCAGCTACTCAGCAGGCAGAGACAAAAGGATCACCTGAACCCAGGAGACCGAGTATGTGGTAAGCAGTGACTATGCCACTGGACTCCAACCTGAGCTAGTGTGACACCTCAACTCAAAAAAAAAAATAGGTGCTATCAAATGGTTATGAGCTTTTCCTAGACTACCTGCTTTACAACAAGCTATTGCCTTTCCTTCATCACAGAGATGTCAATAACGCAGAGTTTTTCTGTCAATAATAAGTGCCTACTAGCGTATGTGGAAAACCACACAATTGTCACACTTTGATCTAGAATCAGTGTAACTGAAGACGATGACCAGGATAAGAGACTATCACAGGTTCAAACAGGTGGTTAGCACAGGATTTAAAAAAAAAAAATTTAGCCGGGTGCAGCAGCACAAGCCTGTAATCCCAGCACTTTGGGAGGACAAAGCGAGAGGATTGCCTGAATCCAGGGATTCGAGACCAGCCTGGGTGACTTGGCCAGACCTCATCTCTACAATAAATCAAAAACTAAGCCAGGCATGGTGGCACACGCCTGTAGTTCCAGCTACTTGGAAGGGTGAGGCAGAAGGGTTGCCTGAGCACAGCAAGTCGAGGCTGCGGTGGCGGTGAATGTGCCACTGCACTCCAGCCTGGGTGACAGAGTGAGACTCCAACTCAAAAACAGCAACAACATTTTAATAAGATATTGTCAAAAGATCCCAAAATGTAAATTAACCTTAAAACAAGTTTAGAGAAATTCTAAACATTTAGAAATACCATCTTCAGTTGCTATAGTGCTTTAAAAAGTCCTGTATGCTTCATGTGACTTCCATAAACCATGTCAGGTAATCAGAGCAGGAGTTATAATCTAAAATGACAGAAGAGGAGTTTCTAGAGGCTTCAGGATTTGAAGGGGCTTACGCAAGTTCACACCAGCCAATCAGTGACAGAGCTGGAACTCGAAGGCAGGTTTTCAGATTACATCATTCAGCTCCAGTTCTCTATTTTTCCAGACGCCTTCGAGGAGTGAAACAGTAAGCAGAGGTTAGGCACTTCATAGGCTCTAACCTAAAACTTTTGTAGTCTGGCTTACCATTTGCAATCAGAATGGGGAAAAGGAAAAGAGTTAAAAACTCAGGTTTCTAGGCCACAGTACAGACCTCCTAGAACTAAATTTCTGAGAATGAGGCAAGTGAATATGCATTTACAGTGATGTTTATGCACAACAAACATCACACGCATCTGTTACACTTGCTTAACACAGGCTCACACTACATTCTGGAAAAAAAAAAGCACAATTTTTTTAATTAAAAAGAGTTTTAAATCCTTTTAATCTGTATTGTTTTACTAAAAGATTGCAGCAAGTTAAGTGAAATCTATTATCCTTCAAAATCTTGAAGTATTTAGTCCACCCAACCAGAATGGGGTAGGGAAACCCTTTTTACATTTGGTCTGCCCTAAATATTCCACAGATTTTTATCATCTGTATTTTTTTAAGTTTCTTTCAGCAGTGCAAAACATCCCCTTGATATCCTTTTTAAGTCTCAGCTTCCCCAACTTAAGCTAGAATACTAAGCCTCTGCATAACAATAATGTGTCAATAAGTGGAAACTATTTTTTTTTTTTTGAGTCAGAGTCTGGAGTGCAGTGGCATGTTCATGACCACCACAGTCTCAACCTGCTAGACTCAGGCGATCCTTCCACCTCAACTTATCCTAGCTGGAACTACAGGTGCACACCACCACGCCAAGTTAATTTTTTAAAAAAATTTATTTATTGTAGAGATGAGGTCTCACCAAATTGCCCAGATTGGTCTCAAATTTCTGGGCTCCAGCAATCCTCTCGCCTCCACTTCCCAATGTGCTGGGATTGCAGGCATGAGTCATGGCTCCCAGTCCAGAAACTATTTTTATTATACTTGAATAATAATAGTAGAGAGAAGGTGAGTATGCTGCCAAGTCATTTTTGTACTTTCTTTTTTTCCCCTCTCTTTTCCTCTTTGTTCTTCTCTTTCCCAAAAGTCCAAAAGTAGACAATGAATACAGAGATGGGTTTTCTAGACTGAAAACAAAAACCAAACCAAAAGAAAACACTTGGTGTAACTGGGCAGAAGTGGAAGTTTACTACTTTTTCACACTAATCTTGCATTCATAATCTTGCAAGCTATGACGTTTAGTGGCATCCATATGGTCACCAGGGCCCTGGGCCAAAAATCAAAGCCTCAAACATTTGCCTTTGTCAGATCTGAGCATCTTTTTCTGATATCATCTCATTCTACTTCCCCAACTTCGCTCTGGAATTCGAGACACTGAAGCATTAACAGAGTTTCAGTCTTCTAAGCTACTGAAGACTGTCCAACATTCCTCAAAACCCTAATCAAAATTCCTGTTCCTTAAGGACTATTGATCTTTGGGAGTGCTGACCCAGTTATCGCTTAAAGCCATTTACACCCCGGTGAGCTAAAGGCTGAACCAAACTGCTTCAGAGGTCGTTTACAGTTATTTACATTTTAAAAGAGGAGTCTTTAGTATATTCCAGGCTCCTTAGGAGTGATTCTGAGTAGCGTTTCTCTGATCCCACCCCACTGCCCCTTGCTCCCAAGAAAGGGCATATTCCCTCCCAGACCTTTTTGCTTAGTAAACCAAGTCATGCCAGGCCTCACCTTTAAACAAGATTGCTTGCTGTGGGACAGAATAAAAAATGGAAACTTTTCAGTAAGCATGGGTGGGCATATTGAAGGAATAATATCTGCAGGAATATATAAATGGACAAATATAGATATTCATACATGTGGCTGCATGCACTACTTTTTCTCCAGATACGGATCTTCAGAAAAACACTAAAAACCCATTAGTTTGTATGGAGTTCTTCTTTACAGTCCTTCAAAATGCCAGAAGTCTACTGTGTGACAAGTACCCCTCGTACTTGCCGTAAACATTTGTTTTAGTTTGTCTTTTTTAAGGGTTTGATGTTTACACTACACCACTAAGGAGGACTGAAGAGAGATCAGAGAACTGCTCATTTGCTACTGAAACCAGGGTCATATGCCACAGAGGGAAGGCAAGGACTCCAGCCAAAACAGCAGGTAGCCTTTTATCACAGAGACACCCACCCCGCAGGGAAAGAAAATAACAATTAGGAGGCTCTCAGAGCCTAATATAAAAGTAGCCACACCATATTCCAATGATCCAAAGTGGACAGATCTGCGGGCTACCTAAGCAACAAAGTTCAACCCTTAGTTCATGTGTTGAGCAAATATATATGAGTGTTTCCTATGAGCCAGCACTCTAATTGGACATTGGGATAGACAAGACAAACTTAGGGATAGTCTCTCTGAGCTTCATGTATCCCTTGCCTTATGTTTATTATTTTTGCATTGTCCTATCTATGAAGGGAGAGAACTTGTTTTAGTCACTGTTTGATCTCTACCCCAAAGCCCTGAATTATGTATTAAAGATAGAGCAAATCAATAAAATGAATGGATTTTTAAAAAAGCACACACAACAAAGAAAAGTGTTTTGCAAAGTTACAGACAGAAAATTATTCCCAGAAAGTTATTTCAAATGGTGAAATTGCTTCCAAAAGACCTTGGTAGGTTTTTTGAAGATAACCTAAAAAATAAAGTTAGGGTTAAAGTAGATTTGCCTAATTCTTGAGGGGTTTTTTGTGTTTTGTCATGTAGTGGGAGTGTGATTTATAAATCTAGTCAGTTAATTAGATCTTCAAATGACACCTGGAAGCATTTTTTGGAGGAGCGGAACAATAGGAAGTGCAGTTTGTGACTATACAATATTGGAAAAACTGGACTTACTTTAAGATATTATTTTGGGAAGATTTTGTCCAGAGATGTCTGAAAATATACTGTATTCAAAAACACATATTTCACAACTTCCCTCAAGTGTTTTCAGTACTTTTGAATTCTGACTGGATGTTTTTCTTAGACTTTATAAAGTTATTAAGTCAATTTCATCAGACTTAAAATGTTCTTCTTTGTGAAAGTATTCATAAATACAACTTCTATGCAATTGCACACTCAATTAACCCCAAATTCAAGACTTTGTTTTTTCTGTAATTCGTTTTTAAGTTGTCGTGATTTGTTACAGGACTCACATTTTAAGTATATCTAACGAAGTTTACTACTTGAGATGAGAAGGCTAGCATTTCCAAAATGCAGAGAGTGGTAAGTGTTCTTTCCACCAGTTTCTTACTAGTCCTTGTGCTCAAAACAAAATGAGAGGTTGAGGATAATTAAATTTTACAGGAATCTCACGGTAGTCTCAATGATATTTCTGAAAATTTCCCTTTTTCAAGATTAAACAAACAACTAATAAAATAAAAATTCTCAGATATATATTAGGGATGTACAGGGGTTACAGTGCATTTCCTATCACTCCACACTTTATGTCCTTCCAATATTTATTTACTTTTATTAAAGGGCTATTACATTGACAATGATTCATCAAAAGATCTTGAGAATCTGGCGTTCTTGGTTTCAAAACTTGTGGAAATTTTAAATAGGACAGATAATAAATGTATTATAAAATTATCAAACTTTACATATGAAACACATATTTAGGCACATAAACATACACAGCAAAACACAGAGACACAAATATACAGACATAAAGGCATAAAGGGACCATCCAAAGGCTTCCTGACTTACCTACAGTATCACTTAATACAACTAAAATTTGATCACTCGCTCTCTCAACAATATGTAGCATGCAGAATTCTGAGAAGCTGCTTGAGTTTATGTTACCTGACATCAAATAGAATAGCTTTCTAATAAATGTAGTCCACAAAAACAGGAAGTCACATATTCTTTCTGAATGGGACTATAGCGATTTCAGTAAATGTAACCAAAAAGTTCTAAATTTTAAGGAATTTGACCAAAAAAACTCAAAAATACTACAGCTACTTTGGTCAGTATTTCAAGATTAAGGAAAAAAAATCAATTCATTGTAGTACTCATGAAAAAAAAAATATAAAATTAATCTCTCAAATTTGTTTCACATACAATATTTGTATATCTGTTGCTTGAAGCCCATGCGTATATAATATGTGTGGGAACACACAAACACACACACACAGCAGCATTTAGAAGTACACACACAGAATGAGCAAAAGGCACTATCCTTCACTGTATCAGAACTCCCTGACAGGCCTGAACAAAGCTATGATTACAAGACACATAAAAACATTGATCAGTTGAGGTTTTTATTCAAAATCAGTATTTCATGAATTATAAACAGAGTTGTAATAGACTTAATTTCCCTTTTTTCACACAAAGTCTTAAAATTGTTTTTGAAATAAGCTTTTAGATTGTTTTTTTAAGAACTTCACTATGGTCTAAAAGGTGCTAACCACCTCTTTGAGAATGGAACTCCTGGTGACTAAAGCAACTATTAGTAGCACATTTCTGAATTAATACTGGTTCATTTATAAATTTATTTATTTTCATAATTTATTTATTTCATAATTTTCATAATATATTTCCTTAAATGAGAAAATTTTTTAAAAACTCAAAAATAAAAAATGCACAACAAGTGGAACAAACAGTGATTGGCTGACACCCCACGGCCAAGGACAGGCTCCAGCAGGTTTCGGAGTAGCAAGGTCATCACAGAATGGTGCATAATGGAGCATCATATTAGAGTGGAATTCAGCCAAACACAGTAATGTATGGATGTAGACGCATCTGAAAAAAGGAAAATAAAGATTTATGCAGGTAAAAAAAAATTTGACGAAGAAATTTTCCCCAACGTCTTATGCCCAGTTGAACGCTATAATAGAAGTTTGGGAGCTGAGAAAAATTTTATCTACGGGTTATGTATTTTTAAATAATAGTTATATCAGGAAAAAAAAGTTCATTTGTCAGAGAAATCCTACTTGGAAGCTTTAATAGTTTTTCTGTTTGTACACAATATTAGAGTTCAATACAAACATCACTAAATTCCTGAAAATAAACCTTTATTCCGCCTTTAAAACATTAATTCACCAGAAGTGATAATTAAGATTAGTTTTAGTGGTTTCAGCTCAGTTCTTCCTGGAATGTGATTTCTCCCACAACACTAATGCTAAATAAAGCACTGTGTAATGTACCGCAACAGTCACTACTTTAGAAAAGCTTCTAAGGGCTTAAAAAAAAAATAAGAAAGAAAAGCAAAGCTTACTCTAGATATATATGAACAGATCTCACTATTTCTATAGAGTCATAGTAGATAAATGAATGAGAAACCTTGCCATAGGTTAAAAATTGGTTATATACACTTTAAACACAAATACTCCAACTGTTATACTAAATTTTCTATATAACCTCTACCACCACCCCCTCCCAGGAAAGAAATGATGCTAAAATGTCTAATGGCACAGATGGCTGTGGTGAAGTAATGACTTTGTTGTACTGTATTTCATTTTTAAATAGTTCTTATTTTATTTTTTATATTAATAAATTCAATAATTTATATTTTATTACTGTGTAAATTTAGAATCTAGTGCACTAGATTGGTTAATACCTAATGACTAAAAAATAATCCGACTGAAAAATAATAAAATGTCCTATTCTAAAAATGTGTTAGAAAATAAATTTAGAGGAAAAATTAGTTCATGATTGTGTTCAGGATGCTACTAAAGTAAAATCCATGTGCAAAATTGGCAACATGTAAATGAGCCCAGAAGCCAAAATAAATTATCAGTATTGATGCAAAAGGTAAAAGATTGTCCTGATTAGAATGCACAGAAACTTTCACATATAACATATAGGCTATTTTTATACTTTTCTATTAAAAATACCTTTTTATTGAGAATATACTAAATGCTAAGTAGAAACTTATAATTGTTCTGCTAAATTTAAAAATCCTCTCAATTAACTTATTGAATATATGTTTTCAACCGTGCTAAGTTGCTTTAATGTATGTGGTCAATTACAATTTTACAATAAGGAAAAGAATTATTAACTTATTTAAAAAATCTGTAAATACTGGATTATAATTTCCCAGATAATTTGACATATAAAAACTAGAGCCTAAAGCAGAATTAAAAATGCCAATCTTGTAGCTAAATAGGTAGTTACAAATACGTAAGTAAATCTCAACAGATTTCTATTGCAGTTGAAACATAGAGAAAAAAAGTTATAGAAATTCAGGGTTTGTTTTTGTTTTTGTTTTTGTTTTTTTGGTCCCCCACAGATGGTATAATAAGATAAAAAAGATACTGAACTCTACATTTCAAGATTTGGACTCTGTTCCACATTATATCCTGATAGCTTTGTGAACCCAATCAAAGTGCTGTTTTATGCTGGGCCTTCGTCTCCTTTTCTATAAAATGAGGGGAATGCTGGCTTGATACTTTTTATTTCTAAAATGCGATGACTCTAGCGATTTTAGGTGCAGTCATTAAGATGTTGATTACAGTATATTTTATTTCAATTTTGCATATCTGTAAGTTCAAATCTGTGAACATCATGATGAAATAAAAGACTAATAGGACCAAAGTTGTTATACATAAAAATGTGTGTGTGTGTGTGTGTGTGTGTGTGTGTGTAGAGAGAGAGACAGTTTGTGATGTAAACCATGTTCATACTTTTTCACATGAGATATGTAATTACTCAAAGATAACAAGAAAAAATAGTTTTGCTACATTTATTGTGCTGCATGATTTACCTAAGATCTTAAACTGACTTTGTGGCTTTCTAAGTCATTAACTGATTTAGGATAAGTTTTGGATAAGATTTCAAATAGTCATATGTGGACTTCCATATATATTTGCATATTCACTGCAGATCAAATCAATGGATGAAATTTTCCTTATTTCATAGACATCAAGAGTTCCAGGTAATGTTGATTTAGTAGATAGCTAAAGACATGGGCCAATATCTATCAGTTTGTAGCCTCTTGCCTATGACATCAGGCATCATGTAACAGAAACCTCACCATATACAGATTCATTGTGCCCCGTGAAAGTGTTCTTGGTTACACACAGGATAACTATATTGTAGAAATTATGCTTTCAGAATGAGAATTGAAAGCTGTGGCTGGCATCACTATGCAGAAGCATTTCCACTACACATATGTGGTGCTGTATACACACACATAAGTTGATTTTGGTTTTCTTAGTGCTTAAAACCCTAATAGACATAGCAAATCATTCATTTGCTTCCAAAATTGAAATAATTTTTTAAAAAATTAGTGCTGTCATATTTTTCACCAAGTATACAATGAATATATTGAGCATAATTTGATCAATTAAAGAAAACATTCTTTAGACTAGTTCTGAAACTGTCACTGAAGTTAATATAAATTTTTTCTTGAGTATTTCAGGATCGGCCACAAATGGATTTTAAAATGGATGTTTATTCAAGCTAAGTTCTTGCCAAAAATAAATTACCTTACTTTCCATTTACTAAATACAATAAAATTTTTTACTTGCAAGTGCATTATCTAAATAACAGCATGCCAAGGATAAGCTCAACAGGACTTGAGAATAATAAGCAGAATGGACACTGTTCTTTTATGCTGTCTATTAATCTTTTGGGGGATTATATTATTTTTAAAAGAAAATTGAAAAATACTTAGCACATAGTAAAACACTGGAGACTTAAACATAAATAGAAAAATAGAATGCATTTGCATTTATGTAACAAATCAAAAGCACAATTGTATTTCAAGGTCACAAAACTTTAAGAACTACCAAGACCAGGTTTACCAGGGAAAGAAAGAATGAAATAGAAAGGTGGATACATAATTTCAATGTTTCTGTCAATGATTCAGATTTTGCTCAACTGAACACATAATTTAGTTTAGAGCGAAGGCTTTTGTTTGAATTGCAAAGGTATAAAATATGAAAATCTGGGCTACCTCATCAGTTTTTCTAAAGTGTGAATTTCAGAAATAATGCCAGTAACTCTACAGCACACACCTCCTAGACCTGCCAAAGAATAACTATAGAAGCTTGATTTGAATGTCTCTAGAGCCCATGAAAACAAACACAAAAGAAGGGGGAGAAGGGAAAGTATTATTTACAAACTTTTATTTCTACAAAGCTGTTTAACTTCCTATAGTGTCAACAGTAACAAGACTTAGGAGCAACACTTTAAAATGTCTAATTTTCATGAAGATAAGAACACTATAAGAAACATCACTTCCATCTGATCACAAATAAAGAACTATAATAAGGCAATTTAGAAAAACTACCAATAAAATGAAGGTTTTACGTCAAATGAAATCTTATATTTTAAATTAATCCCTACCATGAGTAATTAAAAGAACACAACCCTCAAGTTTTTTCCTTACACAAATTCATTTCAAAAAAAGAGACATTGTAACACAACCCTGTATTCTTTTTTTCTTAACATCAGTTTAATAAAAGAAAATATATTTTGGCAGTTCCATAAAAATTAAAGACAATATATTTTCAAATAAAAAGTGGAAGATTATCTGCTTAGAGTACAAACAAAAATCAGAACAAGAAGGATGCTGTTTATGTCAGATGTCAAAACAAAACGTCACTTTGTAAATGGATCCCTTGTCCCCTGATAGCAATATTGAGGAGACGAAGCATATCAATTACTATTACTAATTACATTAAGAGGAATGTGTTTCATTTGCATTTATTTCATTTTAGGTAAGTTATTTACTTGTGGTTAAAACTTTATACTTATTTTGAATGTCTAATGACATACAAGCTTGTGGCAAACTGTGTGATTCAAATTGTCCAATTACTTTAAGTGTTTTGCTCTTTTGGTTCTGGACTTCTTTGCTCAGTTAAGAGACTAACACCATACATTAGTTTATTTATAAGCATATCACTTTGCCTTTTAAACAGAATGCCAGCAGTCTTGATATTAGCTGTTTAAAATATTCAAGAATATAGAGTTAACCCCATCTGATGAGGCAAATGAAGCTTAGGAGACCACACAGAACACGCATGGTGTTTGCATAAAATATCTATAAATTTGCCATTTGATATGTCCACTCAAAACCACAAGGTTATACAATTTAGAATGCAAATATGATTCAGTCACAAGACAAAAGTTCTAATGTTCTGCAGAAAGATCTCTTCATATGCTTTTGTGCTACATGTTACCATTTTCCAGGGAAATGTCTACAAATCTCAATTTATTTGTGGGTGTTTATAAGTAACCTTGAAAAAGTGCTATTATTTTAACTGGAATCTCCCTTTACAAAACTGATAAAAGCACTAAAAACAAAACAAAATCCACTTCCAACTCCAGATAAAGCAATCATACAACAGATATGAACGCTAATATGTTAAATGTTGGCTTAAAATAAATAAATTATTGAGGCTCACATGCATCAAAATACATATTTTCCAAAGCTAATGCAATGTAATTCAAACTGGTGTTTTCTTGGGTTGCTTTTGTTATTAGATATAAAAGTATATTAAGTCTGTTTCTCCTTATCCAAATAGCTATAATAAAGTACAACATATAGAAAATATTCCTTTAAAAAACTAAATTTAATAATAGCAAGTTCAATAAGGAATTAGTATCTCTTGTGACATCTTTAAGAAGCTATAAAATAACTTTTTCCTTGGCATCGATTCTTCTCCGATCCCATATTCCACATGCAAAGCATCTTTAATAAAAATAAAATTGACAGTCAAATGATTTTCTTGAGATGAGCTCAGATAGTAAAAATTATGTGATGCTTAATTAGTAGAGGTTGCTGCAGCATTAGATATAGCTCTTCCCAAAAGGTTTTATTTGCTGTGTGTCAAACTTTGGACTGTATCTAATGTAAACTTTCTGAAGATTACACATTTTATATTTTCTGAAGTTCCCCTCAGACTGTACACATATTTTTTGCTGTTCCCACATTTCACCAAGAAACAACTGTGTCAAATATTCAACAAAACCTTTGTACGCTCAGTATATCGCAATGCATACCAAAATAGTCTTGTACACACTACATCCATCATGAATACTTTCACTGCATGGCTTAAATAATAAATGGCTCATGCAGTTTATTTTTGTTTGTAAACTTTTAATACGAAACTTTTAATACGAAGGGATGGAAATGCAGACTGCATATCATCATAGGGTCCAATAAATATAGATACATATTATAGGAATGAAACAGTAAAATGTAGTTTTACATGACTTTGCACATCAGTTAATATTTTTAAACCAACAATTTTGTCAAAGTAGTCAGCATTTCGTATCTAAGACCTGGTAGGACATTTGCATGATTCAGCATCCACTTATCTATAAAATCCTGCATTATGTATATAACATAGCTAAAACTTTTATGGTGTCCAATTTGCACAGGCACCAGTAGTAACTTTAGAAATTTTCTCTCTGGATGCAATTATCCACCTAGTTGCCACAAAAGAAAATAATTTCAGGTTAAAACTAACCATCTAAACAATATACACATATACATATTTATGCTGGAACCAGAAAATGTAGGAGGAATCAGCGCTGTCAAGTGCAAAAAAGAAGCACAAAACACTACCCACTTTGAATATTTCCTTCAGTAGCATAGTGAACATTAGGTCTAACTTGCAGAATACAGTGGTACACGACTTACAGACAGCCTCTGCTAATAATGGTGCAAAAAGTAATATTAAATACCTGCAAATAAAATTTTAAGTGACACCTTTTAAAAAGTGAAGACAAAACTTTACAGAAGGTGATCTGTCTCAGAGTTAGGAACCCTCTCTGGGATATTTCAAAGTATTTGGGATACATCTTACCTGTTTGCTGTACTTGTTATTGGTTTGACAACTGTACTCAGAGCAGTGATCTGATCCAATTGAAATGTTGTCTCCTGCTCCCACAAATGTGTTGGCTGGTGGTAGATCTTGTACGGCCTGGTGTTTTTTTCCTGCAGTTGGTGATTGGGGATGAAGCTGAACAGTAGGCAATGGGGAACTGGATTTGTAATGCCTGGCCAGGTCAGGACTGCCAGGCCCACCGTTAACTGATCTGTATCGCCCCATGCTGGGGCTGTCTGACAGCTTCTCATTGACACTATCATACCTCTGTCCATTTGGTTTGGAAGCTTCTACAGTGACAATGCTACTGTAGAGAGGCTGCTTAGATTTTTTGTTTTTCTTGTCCTTTTTAGGCTTTTTAGATTTGTCATGCTGTTGAGGTGTAAAAAAGTCTTCGTGATCTTTTTTGCCGGCTTCATAACCATTTTTATTTTTGGATCTGCAGTACCTGGCCATCACTACAATTAAGATGATTAGAATCACTGTCATAATACCAGCAACCACCCCAATGACAATACTGAGTCTCTGTTTGCTAATTTCATAGCTTGGGTCACCAGCTATATCCTGGGTGAGTGGGGTGTGCAAACTTCTGAGTATCTGGGAGTCAATCACAGTCGCATTAGAAACACTTTCATTGACAAACACATGCACCAGAGCCGTGGTGGACTGGGAAGGCTGCCCACTGTCATTCACTTGCACCACCAACCTGTGCAAGCCATAATGCTTTTGGGTGAGTTTTCCCACTAAGGAAACCACACCACTGGTGGAATCAATCTCAAACAGCTTGAAGGGATTGCCTCCCACAATGCTGTAGTTCAGGTCTGCATTGATGCCATCGTCACTGTCTGTTGCCAACACTGTAGCTACTACTGTCCTGACATTACTTGAAGGTGGCAGTAAAGTGTAGGAAATGTTTTTGGGAAGGGTAACTGTGGGAGCATTGTCATTTTCATCCATCACAAAAAGAGAGACTGTGGCTGTGGCAGATCTGGGAGGATCTCCCCCGTCCACAGCTTTGACTCTGAACGTATATGTAGTCTGGTGCTCCCGGTCAAAGGACATTGTGGAGTAAATGGTCCCAGTGTCGTTTTCAATCGAAAAAATGTTACTGTTCTCCTCTATGTACAGGCTCATCTCTGCGTTCCGTCCCTTGTCGGCATCCATCACAGTGACCATCCCCACAGGGCTGTTAGGCTGCAAGTTTTCTTTCACATAAAAGGTAAATACGTCCTGCATAAACTTAGGGTCATTGTCATTCTTATCAGCCACCTGCACAATCACCGTGGTGCTGCCCTGCAGCACCGGAATGCCTTTGTCTTTGGCGTTAACTTTAAACTCGTACCTGTCGGTCTGCTCGCGGTCCAGCACGGTATTGACCAGGATGTCCCCAGAATCGGGATCGATGGCAAAGATCCCCATCACCGACGAGTCCAGCGAGTAGGCGATCTCGGCGTTCTTTCCGCTGTCGGCGTCGGTCGCCAGCACCGTGGCCACCCTCTCGCCCGGGATGTTGTTCTCAGGGAAGTAAACCTCCACCACCGACTGGTCGAAGACGGGCGGGTTGTCGTTGGTGTCTCCCACCTTGACAATCAGGGAGTTGTTGCTGGAGAGGCTGGGGCTGCCCGAGTCCACCGCCACGATGACCACGTTGAACTCCCGGTTGGTCTCATAGTCCAAGGGGGCCGAGGTGTGCAGGAAGTACTTTTTCTTGTTCTGGTCGCCCTCGGTGTCGCTGGCCGGCTTCAGCTGGAAGGGCACGTCGCCCACCACGGTGCAGGTGACCACCCCGTTCTCGCCTTGGTCTCGGTCGGACACCTGCACCAGAGCGATGGGGGTGTCGACCAGCACGTCCTCGGCCACGTTGGCCACCCCATCCTTGAGTGGGATGCGCCCGATCTTTCGGATCTCGATGGACGGCACGTTGTCGTTCTCGTCCTTGATGTTGAGGACCACGGTGGCTTTGTCCGTCTTGGGGGGCTGCCCGCGGTCGCGGGCCATGACCGTGAAGCGCAGCTGGTTCACCTCCTCGCGGTCGATGCGGTGCAGGACGCTGAGCCAGCCGGACGTCTCGTCGAGGCGCAGCAGCCGCCTCACCGACTCGGTGGCCGCCCCGAACACGTATTCTATCTGCCCGTTGACCCCCACGTCCAAGTCGGCGGCGCGCAGCTGCAGGATGGGGGTCCCCGGGGCGCTGTTCTCGGCCAAGTCGGCCTCGTACACGCTCTTCTCGAAGCGGGGGCTGTTGTCGTTCACGTCGGTGATGAGCACCCGCAGGATGGCCTGCGAGGAGCGGGGCGGGTCGCCGCCGTCGCGCACCCGCAGGGTCAGCTCGTAGGAGTCGCGCTGCTCGCGGTCCAGCGCCCCCTTCACGATCAGCTGCGGCTGCTTCTCGCCGTCCGGAGTGTCCGCCAC
>NW_007248075.1:1852855-1853440 GCF_000164805.1 Carlito syrichta
GTTGCGGCCGAAGTCGCGGTCGGTGGCGGTGGGCAGCAGGTAGAGCGTGCCCACCGGCCGGTTCTCCTCCACCGTGAGCGTGAGCACGGGCGACGGGAAGGTGGGCGTGTTGTCGTTGATGTCCAGCACGATGACCCGGCCCTCAAACAGGTCCACCCAGCTCTGCGAGGGCCCGATCACCGACACCTCGAAGTCCAGGAAGCACTCGTTCTCGTCGAAGATCATCTGACACTGGGGCAGCTTCTCGCGGTCGATGCGCCGCTCGCTCGTGCTCAGCTCGCCCGTGAGGTTGTCGATCTTCAGGTACTCGGAGCCCGACTCCAGGCTGAAAGTCACCTCGCCCGAGCCGGTCACGATGCCCAGGTCCGAGGCCACGTTGCCGATGCGGACGTCGGCGGGGCCCTCCTCGGCCAGCCGGTACCGGAGGAGCTGCTTGGCGGCCGCCAGGCTGAGCGACAGCGGCAGGAGGAGGCAGCAGCCCAGGCACCAGCCGCGCGCCCACCCCGCGGTCCGCATCCTCAGCATCTTCTCCTGCTGCTGCTGCTACTGCTCCTTCTGACCACAGCCCCTCGGCGCCCCCTCCTC
>NW_007248075.1:1853460-1854376 GCF_000164805.1 Carlito syrichta
CGGGCACGGGGGGCGGGAGGGGGGGCGTGCAGCGGCAGAGGCGTCTCTTTCTCCTCCGGCTCCTTCCGAAAGTTATTGTTTCATAATTCATGCAATGGGTGCTAATCGCCCGCTCGCCGGCCGCCGTTCAGTCGCAGTACTCACAGTTCACGGGACACTGCGCGCCGCGGGCTCGGCGCCCCCCCCCCAGAGTCATCCCGCAGCGGGCGGAGGATCCCGGGCTCCCGTCCCCACTCTGTCGGAAGGGGCCCGAGCCGCTCCGGCGGCCGGGCAGTGGGGCCGGAAAGCAGCGGGGAAGGAGGCTGCAGCCTCCCCCGCCTGCCGGCCGCGCTCGTCTTGGCTGCTACTCGAGTTGAGTCCAATTCACGTTCCAGCCGCTCACTCCAGACTCAGCCCCGGCTCCGGCTGCCCAGGCAAGCGTGAGTGCTTCCTGCACGCGGCGCCGGGGCCAGCAACAAGCCAGTCTCAACTCCGACTCCGCTCGGGCAGCGGGGAGCCAGTCCACAGCTCGAGAATGAAAAATCCCCGGCAGGGCGCTTCGGGCACGGTGCAGTGGAGACTACTCGCGTCACAGCGCGGTCCGCGTCCGGGTCCCCCCGGCGCGCCAGAGAGCAGCCCGAGCCATCTTCAGAGACGCCCAGAGAGTCGGTCCCTTCTCACCCCGAGAGCTCGGGTTTCCCTTTTTTCTTAACAACTGTGCGCAAGGTCATTAGTCACGCAGCCGCCGCCTGAAACCGCAGCAGCCGTTCGCCCGCGGGGGCGAGGGCTGAGCCGTGCGCACCGCGCGGTGCCCAAGTTTGGGTTCGCAGCCGCAGAGTCCGTGCCTTTTCTCACCTGCATTCGGCCCGCATGTCGGAGCAGTGGGATCTGCAGCGCTGTGCGCGATTCAGGGAGGAGATTGCAGCCTCCCTCTCGC
>NW_007248075.1:1854674-1855276 GCF_000164805.1 Carlito syrichta
CTCCCTCCTCTCTCTCCTCCCTCCTCTCCTTTCCCCTTTCCCCCTCTCCCACTCGCTCTCCTGCACGCCCTCTCTCCTGACTCCCAGTCCCAATGCAGGGAACTCGAGCTGAACTTGATCCTTTTGCAGTTCAAAGGTGAGCAAACCAGGCTCGGAGCACCGGCGACGCCGGCCCGGCCAGAGCGCACGGCCGGGCTCCCCCAGCGGCAATTAACAAAGATGCCCAATTCTGTCCGGATTTCCGAAGAAAAGCCAAAGGCTTTGGGGCGGGGGCGGAGGGGGAGGTGGAGTCAGAGGCAGCTGCCAAGTAGCTTAAAAAAAAAAAAAAATCCAGTTTGCCAAGGGGAGAAAAAGTGCCAGTCGGTTGTGGGCTCGGAAGTGCCCTGGCACGGCGGGTGAATTCCGCAGTTGTCTCGTCCCCTTTCTCGTCCGGGAGAGTCGAGTGCGGGCGCTCCCGACGCCCCTCGGGCTGCTGCGGCTGGGAGACGCTGAACCGCAAGTGGGAAGCTCCCGTTCGCTACCCGCGAGTCGGAAACCCGCAAGTTGCCCAAAGTGGTGGCTGCTGCTGGGAGCTCGCTCGCTCCCGGCTCAGGCTTGTCCCT
>NW_007248075.1:1855296-1857257 GCF_000164805.1 Carlito syrichta
CAGCCGAGCCGACGAAACTACACACTCGGAGAGCGCGAGGGAGGAGGGCCCAGAGAAAGGAGGCGGGAGGGAGCATCCGCCAGCCTCGGCGCTCGGGAAAGCCCAGCCTCAGCTCCAGGGGCCGCTCCGAGTGTGCCCAATCCCAGCCAGTCCCCTTTAAGCCCAAACCTGGTCCTCCCCAGCAGGAGCAGCAGCGATCTTCTCGGGGTGGGGGTGGGGGGGTCTTGTGTCCCCTCCCCCCGGCTGGTAGATTTCCTCCTCCTCTGACTAATGCCCGGTCCTGGTGTGAGAGCTCTGGAGCGGCTCTCAAGATCTCGCTCTTCTCTCCCCACCCCCCAGGCAGTATTCTCCTCCACCCGAAAGTGTCCCCGGTTAGCGATTTAGCATCTTGGCGAGGGCATGGCTACCGGGGGCTTGGGGGAACCCGCGTGCACCCAGGAAGCCATCCCGGTGTTCTGGGAAAAAAAAAAAAAAAGCAAAAAAACAACAACAGCAACAAAAAAAAAAACCCCACGATGGGCTGCAGTAGTGGAGCGAGACTATCAAACTCCAGAAAGCGGGAGAGAAATCCTTTTTTGGGCGCGCGGACTTCGGAGGGTTCGGATGGGGCGGGGAAGGGGGGAGGACGCCTGTCTTTGTTTAAACGCTTGACATTCCTGTCGTCGTGCTTGCTTACGGGGGTAGACCGTGTGTGCGCGCGCCTGGGGAATAAACACATGTTGGAAACCTCGATATTATTTTCTGAGCGGAAACCTGCAGCCTTTAGTAACCGGCAAAGTGTAGCGTCACCTATCTGGATAAAAGGGAAATAAACTTTAATGACAACTTTGTGTACCGAAGTGTCCCTAGCTTCTTATCTCTCCTTTTGACTTTGTGTCACTTGATTGTCCCTGATATTTCCCCACGTGAGCCTTCCCCAGTTTTCAGTCACAGCCACTGGGCAACCCGCCTCATCATTTTTAGGTCTGGTTGTGGTTTCTGAACTGTCGCCATGTACTCCTCGTTTATTTCAGCGACGGTTAAACCAGGAGTCCTCGCCAGGATTAAGAGGGATGTGGCGCACAGGAGATATCTGGGGAGAATTTTTACCGTTTGAAAGAGAGAAAGAGCTCCTGGTGGGATTTGGCCAGTCTTCGGCTCGTTTGCCCAATCCGTAGGCATTTAAGAGCTTCCCCTTAAAAATTAACTGTTTTTTTAAAGCGAAAAGAAAGAAAATCTCCAGCGTGGGCACTCTTATTTATGAGACCTGGGTGAGCAGACAGAACGACTTAAACAAGAGAAACACCAATAAAGTGAAGGAGCAGACGTAGCGCGCGCTTGTTTGGGCGGGCGCAGGGAACAGGGATGAGGGAGCAGAGGCGGCAGAGATTTCCAAGCTGTCCCCACGGGGGATTGTAGAAGCGCGGAGGATGGAAGTGTGTGCCAGGGAGCTGGCGGGTATTTTCCAGCCTGTGAAAGCAGCATCACTCCGGGGGTGGCGGCTCCTCCTCCGGGGCCAGGGCAGGGAACCCGGCCGCCCCCCAGCCCTCCCTCGGCTGCCACCCGAGCCTCTTAGCTCTATATCTGCAGCATCAGCGAGAAAAGCCCCGCGCGCAGACTCAGTGCGCACCGCCGCAGTCTCGAGCCGGGGGCGGGGGCGGGCGCCGCAGCGCCTTCGCGCCTTGCGAAGTGGCACCAACGCCAAATACCCCTTAACATTTGGCAAGGACTCGTGTCTGTCAGGACGCCTGCCTCCCCTGACGCTGGTCCTCCTTTTTCCCGGGTCCGAGGCCCAAAAGGGAAGCCGTCTCCACTCCGCTGCCTTGCGCCGTGCATTCCTATGCGCGGCAATATGGTGCAATGCACTTGCTCCCCTCGGCGCCTTAGTAAGATTTCACAAACTTCAAGCAGCCGCGTGGGCAGAGACGTTGTGCGCTCCCCCGTCTCTCTCCAGACCACAAACTTGAAATAAGCCCCTCCGC
>NW_007248075.1:1857324-1857718 GCF_000164805.1 Carlito syrichta
GGGGGGGGGGGTACCGCCCGTCCTTCACAGTGGAGTGGTTTCCTCTTTGCGAGCAGGAGGAAGACTCCAGCCCGCCCTCTTCACTCTCATCCCTACCGACTCCGCCGCGGAGGCAAGCCAGCGTGGGAAACGGGTCCGACGTGTGCTGCATGGAGAACAGCGTGGCCAGACTGCGGGGCCATGAAGCCGGCTGGCTTTGCTCGCTCTCCAGGCTCCGACCTTTCCGCCGCCGCGGCCAAGAAGTGGCGGCAGTTTTGCCCCGCAGCGCAGTTCTGGCCTGGGACCGGGATGGGCGGGCCGGGGGTACCCGGGAGGTGAGAGGAGCCCTCGGGGCGCCCCTGCGGTGGCTAGAGCTCCCAATCCTCTTCCGCCCCCTGTCTAGGGGCGGGCACTT
>NW_007248075.1:1857738-1882917 GCF_000164805.1 Carlito syrichta
CCCCCCCCCCCCCCAGCCTCCCGCCGGCGCGGAGGGTGAATGGAGGAGAGGAACCGTTGCCCCCACCCCCGCCCCATTTCCGCAGTCTTAGAGCCAGTGTCACAAGTGCTCAGCAATTTCATTAAATGGAACCGGGGGACTGAATCCCCCCCGGGACCAGACCTCACCGAGGGAATATGATATCCGGCTTCGCTCCCACCCACGAACCCCGCCCGGCTTCTCAGACCCGAGGCTGCATTTATCTTCTCAACCTGAGAGGAAAGGGTTCAGAAGGAAATGGGATCGAAAGTGTAACCGGCTGCAATAAATTAAAGAGCCGGCTGCTGCTGCTGGTGCTGCTGCTTAGGCGGCCAGAACTGGAGAGAGAAAATGAGAACAGTGTCCTAAAGCCTGCGTTGATCCGAGTGGTGGGACGTCATCGCCTGTAGGAAGCAAAATGTTTTAGGAAATGTTGGGAATTTCTGGTTTTCTCTTTGTCGGCCTCTTTAAAAGGACAATAAAGAGAAATGTCCCTTTGAAACCAAGACATAAAATGCAATTGATTAAAATATAAATACCACCCTACTCTAATATACATTTAATAAAAGCTTGACCGATTAATCCTTTTCTATGACAAATACCCTACCCTAGACTTACAATATCGATATATTTTTCTTAAGAATACCTGCTAACCTCGCTTGCTTAAAACTGCTTTGCAGTAAAGAAATTTCAGGGACTGAACTGAAAAATAGCATTCAGGGTCCGTGATGTAGTTAAAGCCTCAAGAAAAGACAGTAAGAGAAGTAACTACAACAAAAATTTATGGTTAGGAATACAAAGTAGGTGCTGGAGATATGATCTCAGGGGGGCTTTCATTTATAATAAACGCTGTATTCACAATAATACGAGAAAAAGGTTAAATACAGTAAACATGATAGCCAGTTCTGGAAAGAAATATAAAGCAGTTTGACAGAAAGGGAGAAAGTGACTCAAGAACTCCACCAAGGGACAAACGGAGGAAATGACACTCGGATATTTCCAAATCCATTGACCTTTCGTCTTTTTAAAAACGGCCTTCTATCTGCGGGCATGTTTTTTAGGCTTTTATGATCAACTATTTCTCTAACTACTGTTGCTAAATTTGATACTTCAGTCTTCTTTCTCTACGTAATTACTAGAAAAGACTGTCCTTTCAACATTTTATTTGAAGTAGCAGATATAGCTATGCATAACTATCACGTGTATGGCTCTGATCCTTGAGATTGAGAAACTTTAGGCATATTTTGAAGTCTTAAATCCTTGCTTGTAGTATTAAAATGTGTAGTAGACTGAAATGGATAAATTATTCATTGCAATAACAGCCTTTTTGATGGACATTAAAACTCAGCAGTTTAAATAAGGAAACCACAGATTTCCTTTTAAGCAGGTAATAACTGCTTGCATAGTGGTTATTTAATTGGTCTGTAGCCAAGAAATAGAATCAGTTGTGCCGTTTAAATCATGAAATCATATTATGCAAAGCTATATATTACAATATATCAATAAAAGGAAAACACAGAAACTAAGCAAACTTGATTCACACTGCCTATTGTCTAACTGTAAAACATTTCCACAGTCCAATATAAAAACCCCATTTACAAAGAAAAAGAAACTTTTAAAAATAATTTTAAGTGTTGATCTAAGTATTAATTCATAGGCTGATTTTCAGATTTCAATACAGTGCTTTGGGACTTGGAATAATACTCTTGATAGAAATAATTTTTACTTTAAACTTAGCATGCATTGATGTTTTTTTTTTTTTCATTTTCTAAAGTTTTAAAAGCCAAAACATACACAATATAGCACAAATTTCAATTATGGTACATATGTGAATATCCAGTCAGTTACTATAACTGACAGATACGTTGTCTTTTATTTCTAAGATAGTTTATGGATTCTTTTCAACTTTACATTAATTTTCATACATCTTCAAAAATCTAAGCTTGGGGAACACAATGATTTGTAAAACCTAGATAAGGTTTTGAGAAAACAAAACTTTATGATTTAAAAACAGTATATCCTATTTTTTAGGGCCATCTGAAGTCATCCCTTTTTACTATCAATGGTAAAATTGAACATACCATTGTCTTTTGCAACACAAACCAATGCCATTTAGCACATTTTTACTATCGTGGCAGGATATGGTAAATGCTGCTATGAAGAACCTTGATAATACGTTAAGAATTTTGAGAATATCTCATAATTGCTTGTACAAATGCAATACTCAAATAAGTGACCTTGCTTATACCAAGAAAATTATGAATTAGCTTTAGAAGTTTTAGCTCCTCTCTATGTTGACCTATAATAGCTAAGTTAGTTACTTTTTTTGTTAATTACCAAAGGGTACAAAACTTTATTCAAGCAAAGTTAATTGTAATTAGAAAATACATAACGTAGAAAGTTTTTAGAATGAGAAATGTAGTAAATTTGACGGACTACTTCAGCAGTAATTAATTTTTCAGTGGCATTCAGATCTTTCTAAATATTTCAGACTTTGTCTTTGGGGCCTAAGGTAGCATTGTACTTCTTGGCCCCCTTGTGGCTAGACGAGACCATTCACCAGTTCTGGGCAGTCCTGAATGGAAGGGAAATTTCACTTCCCCAAAGAACATGGGTGGCTGATATGAAATCAGTGTTCAACTCTCTATAAGGTCAAACTGGTTATTAACCCGAATTAGAACCAATAGCTGGAGATATCAATAAATTTCAAACTGACATTTACTTTGGAAAGTAGTTGTATGTTATAAATGCCTGTTTCAGCACTTATTTAATAAATTATGCAAGTAAAGCTGAATTATGAAATATAACAAATAATATGGGTTTCAATAATACATCCCTATAAATCAGCAAATGTGCTATTCAATCACAGATGGAAATTCACAGTTCCATTGGCAAGACAAGTCCTTCATAAAGCTACACACACTTGTACCTGGTGATTTTTAACACTATCAAAAATATTTTCTTCTAATTTTTTTTCTAGTAACTGGTGTAGAGTCTAACAGGACTCTTGAACAGGACTCTTTATAAAGTATTGTTGACTCACAGTGGGATAAAAAGATTAAAATGATCTTTTGCACGAATGGGTTTTTTTTTTCCTTATACTTCTTTTTATTTTTTGTCTATACTGTGTAACTGATTTTTTATATTGTCTCCTAATGACTGGATTAAAAAACCCACTATAAAAACATAAACATAAACTTTGAATTTGGCTAATTTATGCATAAAATATCAAGTGTTTTGATATTTATTAAAATAACATCAGTGATTAGCAACAGTGTAGAGTATCAATAATACGTACCTAAACTAAGTACTGAAAGGTTCACTAGATCCTTCTGTTCCTGAATGTTTTTTTATCTTTCTTTCTAGCTTTTAGTCACTGCCTGATCATGTCTGCTTATTTTAAAGGAAGAAATTGTCTCTATCCCTGCCTTTTCAATAGTATCTGATATACAGCTTCCCTTTTCTGTTTCCTATCTTTCTTATAAAACAGATTTGTTTAAAACATAGTAGAGAGGGTAAGAGCAAACCATAGTTATTGACAAAAAGCCAAACTCTATAAATGTCTAAAGAGATTTATTCTATGCCAAATATGAGTGACCAAGATACAATCTCAAGAGGTCCTGAGGACATGTGCCTGTGGTGGTTGAGTTACAGCTTCATTTTATACATTTAGAGAGACAGATGTAGTAGACAAAGACATAAATCAATATATATGTAAGGTATCTATTGGCTCAGACAAGAAAGGAAGGACATCTCAAAGCCGGGCCTACAGGTCACAGGTGGATTCAAAGATTTTCTGATTGGTATTGGTTGAAAGAGTTTAGCTCAGTCTAAAGAATGTGAAGTCAATAGAAAGAAATCCTTGAATTAAGGTAAGGGGGGTGATTCTTGCTATGTTGATGGAGACTTTAAGTAGTAGGCCTAAAGAGAATAGGAGGTAAATGCCTCTTTGGGGGCCTTAAGAGATGTCATACTCTTCCTAGAGAAGGAGATTCCTTACAGATGCAAATTTCTCCAAGAGAAGGCTTTGCAGGGCCATTCTAAAATATGACAAATAAATATATTTGGGGGTAAAATATTTTTATTTCCTGTTAAACGTTTGATGACTACACCAGTTACTCTAATTTGATCTTACATTGGGACATTGCTACGTAACCCATAAATAGGTGAAATTCTTATGTGTTGGTTAAATAAATAATAAAATAACTTGTCTTGGCAAGGATGCTGAGGAATTGGAACCCTTGTGTACTGTTGGGGGAAGGCACAATTGTGTAGACACTATGTGAAACAACACGGAGTTTCTTCAAAAAATTAAAAATAGAATTACCATATGAAAAATATTTTTATTTCCTTTAGGGTCTGCTGTCTGTCTTGTGATGCTATACCAAAGTAGATTGGAATTGATATCTTATTTCCACAGAATCTGTTTTGTCAGTCAAATGAACTCTGTTTTAGTGTCATTATTAGTCAGTTGTGCCTCATCTCCAAAAGGGAGGGAGTAAACTAGGCGTGCCTGATCTTTCCTATCATGCTGAAATTTAGCTTTTCAGGCTTCCTTTAGGTCAGAAGAAGTCAGTTCAGTCGGCTGGGGCACTTAGAACTTTATTTTTGATTTACATGGTGAATTTTAAAAGGTGTCATTGAAAGTAAGGCAGTGCCCATGTTTCTGTTTTATTTTCTTCTACAAAATAGTATTTCCCAAAGGTCTAGAAACCTAAATTGCCTTCAACTACCAGAAGTTATTTTCTGTAGTCATCCTTACTATTGTTTTCCAGTCTCTGGATTATATAATTGTGAGCAGAGGTATTATAATGCTAAGGAGGTGTAAGCTTTCAGGGTTTCTCACTTGTACCAGCCTCTTCCAAGACCTTGAAGTGATGCAGTAGGGGGAGAGTGTTTTCACAGTCACATGGTTTCGATATTTGCAAGAGTAAATATTTTAACTGCAATAGATTAAGAACGTGTCTTTCTTTCATTCCAATTTCCTCTTTCCCTCACTTCTTTTTCAAATTGTGTTAGAGAAACTGCAGGCATATAGCTAAGGGAAAGTTGAGATGGGGGTACATTTAATCTGGATATGTAAAGATATATTTTTGTGAGTTCACATTTTTAATCTTTCACAGTTACTTTATCTCTAGTCATCATGGCGTAGAATGACCTATAAGAATTTTCCCAAGATTCACTTTGCCCACTTACCCAAAATGGTGGTGCAAAGGTGCAGTATTAGATTCCGTTGTGATAGATTCTCACACGTAGGTGAGTAGTTGAGTTTAATCAAAGTTTAAATGTACGAAGGCAGAAACTAGTCTGCAGAAATTTCTTTCAATTATTAGACATTAAATTTCAAGTGAATAATGTGCTATATCATTGATATTGAAGGTTCCAGAATATGCCTTAGTGTCATAAAGGATTATTTTGAGTTGAAGAAATTTGAGAATCAACAACAGCAGGAGAAGTTTTTTTCTGAACTCCCTCTATCTTTCTAAAAGTAAAGTTTCCCTCAAATAATCCCCTTCCCTATGAGTTTCACAACCAGAGAAAAGCAAATTTTACCATCAAAGCTGAGAAGTTAGCACAAGCAGCACCTGGATAAGAGAAACACTGTCACAAAGTTGTCATATCTTCCATTTATTTTTCTAAGAGTTCACTGATTATTCCTAAACATCATTTGTTTTTCCAGAAATGATCTCTGCCTTTGCCCATACCTTATTAAGATGACATACAAACCCCAAATTCTAACCACTTTCTTGAATCACATTTCTTTGTCATCTCCCATGTATATGCCCACTTGCATGCCCCTCAAGAACATAATCTAAAGGAGTAGAGAAAAAGTTCTTCCTTTTTGACATTTTCTAATCAAAACAGAAATTGTCTCCTGTCATGAATTACTCAATAAGGCAGCAGATGCACTTAAAAACACACTATTCTTTTGTATGAGTGTTTTAAACACAAATTGTGCAAAATACAAAAATGTATCTAAATCCCTGCATTTGAGGGTCCACATATGTAGCAGTACTGTAAACAAAATTTGCATGTGTGGGCATAGGTCATCATGTTGACTGACTAGAGGCACTAAGCATGTGACTCCTCCACAAGGAAGGGCAAAAACAGTAAGTAGATAACCGCATATCAAAATTCAGCATCTAAGAGAGAACAATGAAATTCCACAGGGAAGTAACATGGATGCTGGAGTCCAGCTCCAGGAGAGAGTCAGGGCTTGAGACGGGGGAATCGGGAAGCGGCGAAAAAGAAAAGACGAAAACGACAGGAATCCTCTTCCTGGGGAGAGCTCAAGACTCTGCCAATTTTTATTCATTTTTCACAAGCTTATATAGATTTCCACTCAGCCCTGTACCGACAAATGTATCTTATGTTGCTAACCAAATGCCCACGTACATCCTTTTTGCACTCACAATAAGGTTGACCTTTAACAATTTCAACCAAAGATGGTGTTTTTCTTAAGTCAAACATTTATGAATGTCCTGGTTTTCTTCCTAACTTTCTCATAACTATTTACTATTATAGGCCTATAATATCCTTACCCTATAAAGCTAAACCTTAACCCTAAGTCTTATTTAATTTACTTACTACTATATATTTATTTCTATTAATCTTATTTCTATTCTTATGTCCCCATATTTTCTTAACTATCACTTATACTATTATATATCACTTATCTTATTAGTTTATCTTATCTTACTATCTTATTATTAATATTCTAAGTTCTATCTTCATTAAACTACTTATATAATCCTAAAATATCTTAACCTATTTTTAATTTCAAACAGTTGTTTTCCTCCAACTCTCAGCTGGGGTCTGTTGTTTATGAGGAAGTGGCCAACTGTTCTTCTTGGCCTCCTGCTGTTGCCAAAAAACATCCTTACACACCCTAAGAGCCACCCCTTTTGCTGCAATCTCACCTCCATTATGCCTAAGTATAATTTTTGCTGTCAAATGCCATCATTCATTTGCGCATCTATTGTCTCAATTAAAGAGGGAACATTCTCAAGCCTATGCACGCAATCCTTCAAAGTTAGGGAAGGTCCGTCAACAGGATCCTTGGGGCTCTGCCTCTGTCATGGCTGCATTTTACTGGGGCCTTGCTCCCAGCTGGCGTTTTTCCTGTTTTCAGGTCCCTTTTACCTTACTTTTACTAGTGATTGCGGCTCCCGACACACGGACCCTATGAGGCAGGAAAATTCAAGATGGCAGCATAAAGAGGGAAGTGAAACAACTGGCTAGGACTGGCTTTGACTCAGAACCAGGAGAGATTTTTCATTGCAGGGAAAAGGTAAGTGCAAGATTCCCAACAGTCCACATTCATACTATGGACATCTGCAATCCTAGCTACATGAGAGCCCATTGGTTCTCACAGACCCTGAGCCTAGTACAGGGAGTTACCTGGAATCTACATGACCACATTGTTCTAGGAAGGAAATCCATGCTGGGTTCCATCCATGCCCTAGGACACAGCTGCTATAACACTGACTCTATTAAGAGAAGAGTTGACACCAGACTGCATCCTGTCCAATAACTCCTTTCTTTTCTCATTCCTAATGCCTCTCTGATATCCCTCCACATCTACTAAGTGAGTTGCAGTGTCATGACACCAGCTGGACCCAACAGTGCAGCCTCAACACTGGTATCCAAACCCATGCAGTGACCCACGCCCTGGGGCACAGGAGGTCCAGAACATCAGCAAGACTGCCTCCCGGACATAGGAATCAAAACGTGCACTCCTCAGAACCTGAGAGGCACAAGTCTGAGGCCAATGCCACTGACAGCAACCCTGCACATGCCACCCAGGGGCCTGAAACGGGCCTCCTGACCTGACCTAACTATACTATAGCAACCACTCAGGACCAAAGTCCAAGTATGGTACTCATGGACATTGTAGGTACATCTACTAGAAAAAGTCTTTTCCTATGAAAACTATTCCATAAAGCAGGAATAATTGACTTTTGCATCAGATGTGCAGATAGCAGCATAAGAACACAAGAAAAACACAAAAAAGCAAGGAAATACTGCACTTTTAAAGGACAGCAATAAATCTTCAATAACAGGCTCGACTCCCCTCTCCCAATGAATCAGTGAAGTACCCTGTAAAAGAGTTCAAAATGATGATCTTAAGGAAACTCAATAAGGTAAGAGAAAACACAGAGACAATACAAAGAAAGCAATAAAACAATTTATGATCTAAATAAGAAATTCAACAAGAAGATAAATATTATAAAATAGAACCAAACTGAGCATGATACCTCATGCCTGTAATCACAGCACTTTGGGAGGCCAAGGCAGGAGAATCACTGGAACCCAGGAATCTGAGATCAGCCTGGGTATTATAGTGAGACATCATCTCAACCAAAAATAAAAAAATGTTGCCAGGTGTGGTGGTACATGCCTGTAGTCTCAACTACTCTGGAGACTGAGACAGAAGGATAACCTGAACCCAGGAGGCTGAGGCTGTGGTGACAGAGTGAGACTCTGACTCAAAAAAAAAAGAGAGAGAGCGAGAGAGAACCTGGAACTGAAGAAGTCAATGAATAAAATAAGAAAAAAGTAATGCAATTGAGAGCTTCAGCAATAACCTATATAAAGGAAAAGAAAGAATTTCTGAATTTGAAGATAGTTCTTTTGAAATAACTCATTTAGACAATAAATAAAGAGAGAGAGACAAAAGAGAAAAATGTATAAAAATGAATGAAGAAGCCAGGCTCGGTGGCTCGGCCTGTAATCCCATGCCTTGGGAGGCTGAGGTGAGCGGATTGTCTGAGCCCATGGGTTCGAGACCTGCCTGGGCAACTTGGCGAGACCTCATCTCTACAATAAATCAAAAATCAGCTGGGCGTGGTAGCGCGCACCAGTATTCCGGCTACTCGGAAGGCTGAGGTGGAAGGATCGCCGGAGCCCAGCAGGTCGAGGCTTCAGTGGCCGGGAGCGGCCACTGCACTCCAGTCTGGGTGACAGAGTGAGACTCCAACTCAAAAAAAAATGAATGAAGAAATCCTGTGTGATATATGGAAACGTAAAACAAACACATATTTAAATTTGGGGAGTTCTGTGAGAAGAGATCAGAAAAGGTCTAGAAAGACCTGTTCAATGAAATAACAGTCGAAAACTTCCCTAGTATTGGGAGAGAAATAGATATTAAGATATAGGCACCCACAAACAAAAAGCTCAAAGATTCCTAGATTCAACTCAAAAAAATCTTTTCTCAGGAACATTACAGTTACACTGTCAAAAGTAAAAGACAAAGAAAAAATGATAAAAACTAATAGAAATATATCAAGTCACATACAAGGGAATCCTCAGCAGACTAAAGTGGATTTCTTAACTGAAACCTTACAGACCAGGAGAGAATGAGATAATATATTCAAAGTGCTAAAAGAAAAAAAGCTGCAAGCCAAGAATACTATATCCAAAAAAGTATCCTTCACAAATGAAGAAGTAATTCTTTTCCACACAAAAAAACCAATGACTCTATCACCAGTAGACCAGCCCTAGAATAAATGCTTATAGGAATTCTACATCTGGAAATAAAAGAATGATACGGGACTGGGTGCAGTGGCTCATACCTGTAATCCCAGCACTTTGGGAGGCTGAGGCAGGAGGAATGCTTGAGCCCAAGAGTTTAAGACCAAAACTCCATGAGTTTGGGACCAGACTAAGCACCATAGCAAGACCTCATTCCTACAAAAATTAAAATAAATAAATAAATAAGCTGGGCATGATGATGGTGGTGCATGCCTGTAGTCTCAGCTACTCAGGAGGCTGAGGTAGAAAGATTGCCTGAACCCAGGAGGTCAAGGCTGCAGTCAGCCATAATCATTCCAGGACTTGGATGACAGTGAGACCCCAACAAAAAAAAAGAAAGAGAAAATAAGTATGATATGTACCATCATGAAAATATGAAAATATGTGAAAGTATAAAACTCATTTGTAAAACAGACACGCAATTGATAAAGAGAAAAGAATCAAGTGATATCACTACAAAACAGCACCAAATTGCAGAGGTAAACAATAAGAGAGGAAGAATGAAGCAAAAGATATATAAAGTAATCAGGAGTCGATTAACAAAATGACAAGCATCACTCTTCATTTATCTTAGTATTAACAACCTTCAGTCTTGGCATGGTGGCTCACACCTGCAATCCCAGTATTTTGAGAGACTGAGGTGAGAGGATTACATGAACCCAAGAGTTTGAGAGCAGCCTGGGCAACATGGCAAGACATCATCTCTACAGGAAATAAAAGCAAATTATCCAGGCATGGTGTGTATATGTAGTCTCAGCTACTTAGAAGTATGAGGTGAAAGTATCACCTGAGCCCAGTAAGTCCAAGTTGCCCGTGGCTGTGATCATGCCATTCCACTCCAATCTGGGTAACAGAGTGAGATTCCAACTCAAAAACAAACAAAACAAAAACGCTTGAATGTAAATGGTTCGGGTTCCACAATTTTAAAACAATACATTCTGGCTACGTGGATTTAAAACAATACAGATAAACAAAAAAAACCCAAGATCCAATTATGTGTTGCTCCAAGAAATTCACCTCACCTGCAAAAACACATATGAAAGTTAAAATGATGGAAGAAAATATTCCATGCAAACATTGCAATTGATGCCACAAAAATACAAAAGATCATTAGAGATCGTTATTAACAGCTGTATGCCAACAAATTAGAAAACACAGAGGAGTGAAACAACTCTGGAACATATATAACCTAGCAAGACTGAACCAGAAAGAACTAGAAAACCTAAGCAGAATAACAAGTAATGAGATCGAGTCAGTAATAAAAAGTCTCCCAACGGTCGAGCTCAGTGGCTCAGCCTGTAATCTCAGGGCTTTTGGAGGCCGAGGTGAGTGGATTGTCTGAGCCCATGGGTTTGAGACCGCCTGGGCAACTTGGCGAGACCTCATCTCTACAATAAATTAAAAAATTAGCTGGGCGAGGTAGCACGTGCCTGTAGTTCCAGCTACTTGGAAGGCTGAGGCAGAAGGATTACTGGGAGCCCAGCAGGTCAAGGCTGCAGTGACCAGGAGCGGCCACTGCACTCCAATCTGGGGGACAGAGTGAGACTTCAACTCATAAAAAAAAAAGTCTCCCAACAAAGAAAAACTCAAGAATGGTTGAATTTACTGCTATATTCTACCAAAATTTTAAAGAAAAATTAGCCCCAATTATTCTCAAACTCTTCCAAATAACTGAAGTGGTAGAAATTTCTTACACATTCCATCCTATAAGGCCAACATTGCCCTGATACCAAAACTGTACAAGGAAAAAGAAAAGTAAACCACAGGCCAATATCCCTGATATACCTAGATACAAAAATCTCCAACAAAATCCTAACAAACTGAATCCAACAACACATCCAAAAGATAATACATAATGGTCAAGTCATACTTATATCAGGAATTCAGATTGTTTAATATATGTAAATAAAAAAATGTGGCATATCACCTCAACAAAATGAAGAACAAAAATCATTTGATCATCTCAGTAGATGCAGGAAAAAGCATTTGATAAAACTGAATGTCTTTTCATGATAAAACTCTCAACAAAAATTAGTGACAAAAGGTATGTACCTGAACACAATGAAGACAATATATGACAAACCAATAACTAACGTTCTACTGAATGAGAGAAGCTGAAAGCATTTTCTTTAAAAACTAGAACAAGACAAGTGTGTTCATTTTCACCACTCTCATTTAACAAAGTAGAAGTGGTAGTCAGAGCAAGTAGGAAAGAGATAGAAGTAAAGAGCACCTAAACTAGAAAAGAGAAGGTTAAATTGCTCCTGTTTGCAAATAACAGGATTTTATAAATACACCATCAAAACATTCTTAGAACTGATTAAAAAATTCAGTAAAATTATATAAATTCAGTGAAATTGTATTATTTGACAAAGGACTGATATCAAGACTACAACAATTTCAAACAACCCAACAAAAGGTAATCCAATTAAATGGATTATCTTAAATGGATTATAAAAAAATGGGCAAATGATCTGAATAAACATACAAATGGCCAACAAGTATGTTTTAAAAAAAAAATCCCAAGATGTTCAGTATCATTAGTTATCAAGGAAATGTGAAATCAATACTATAATGCAATGAGATATTATCTCTCTCCCCAGTTAGAATGGCTGTTATCAAAAAGACAAAGAATAACAAACAGTGGCCAGGATGCAGAGAAAAGGAAACTTTTTTTTTTTAAGTTGGAGTCTCACTCTTGTCGCCCAGGCTGGAGTGCAGTGGCTCGTTCACAACCATTGCAGCCTTGACCTGCAGGGCTTAGGCGATCCTTCCACCTCAGTCTTCCAAGTAGCTGGAACTGTGGACACAAGCCAACGTGCCTGGCTAGTTTTTGTGATTTATATTAGAGACAAGGTCTCACCAAGTTGCCCAGACTGGTCTTGAACCCCTGGGCTAAGGCAGTTATCTCATCTCGGCCTCCCAGAGTACTGGGATTACAGACTGAGCCACCACGATAGGCCAAAGGAAACTCTTACACACTGTTTGTGGGAATGTAAATTAGTATGGCCATTATGAAAAAAACAGTATGGTAGTTTCTCAAAAAACTAAAAGTAGAAGTACTATACAATTCAACTAGTTATTTATTTAAAGGAAAGTGCATCAGAATATCAAAGAGATGCCTACATATCCATCCTTATTGCAGCTCTATTCAAGGTATACAGAATCAACTAAAAGACCCATCAACAGATGAATGAATAAAGAAAATGTAGTATATATACACAATACAATACTGTTCAGCCATAGAAAAGAATGTTGCTTAGCCCCCATCAATAAAGCTCTAACTTAAGTGTACCCCATATCACATTACATAGTCCTTATACATAGTGATATACTACTTTAATTATAACAGAAAGAACCTATAGTATGATGATTTCTCCCAGTAAGAGATTGCTTCTGCCTGGTGCCTGTAATCCCAGGACTTTGAGAGATCGAGGAGAAAGGATTGCCTGAGCCCAGGGTTGGAGACCAGCCTAGACAACTTGGTGACCTCATCTCTACAATAAATAAAAAAATAGCTGGGTGTGGTGGTGCGTTCCTACAGTTTTAGCTTCTTGGATGGCTGAGGTGGAAGGATTGCCTGACCCCAGCAGGTCGAGGCTGCAGTGACTGTGAGTGTGCCATTGCACTCCAGCCTGGGCGACAGTTTGACTTCAACTCAAAAAGAGAGAGAGATTGATTCTCTGTTCCCTCCCCTTGAATTAGGAAAGACTCTTTTATTGGTTTTACCAGTAGAACACCATGGAACTAGTTCCTATCTGCTAGAATACTCTCTCTGGAAGCCCTGAGCTGACACCTACTAAGTCCAATTATTTTGTGACTGCCATGCTGAAGTGGGCATGTATTATGTAGACACTGTAAGTGACAGTTTCCGCTGAGGCCTGTCTTCTAGCCATTCCCTCCAAGGCACCAGACACAAGAATCAAGCCATTTTGGATCCTCTAGATCATCGGTCCATTTGATAACTGAATATCACTGAGGTGTCTCAGTTGACACCATATGGAGCCAATGAATCACTCACATGATCCCTGCCCAAATTCCTGACTCACGAAATATGGGCAGGATATATGATCATTATTACAGGCACTACATTTCAGAATGGTCTATTACTCAGTGATAGTTGGAGCATGAGTATTTGGTTTGCTAACTTAAAGGATGCTGAATGTCAGTACTAGACTTAATAGCGATAATTCTTACCATATGGTGGTTCGTTTTTGTGCCAGACACCATTCTCAACACCATTCATTTAATCTTTGAAGATTATCATTTAATACAATAACCCTATGAAGTTATTAGATTATGGAGATTATTTTCTACATAGTACAGATAAAGACACTGAGATTTAAAGAGGTTAAGTAATAAAGAGGTGTCAAAGCTATGAAATGACTAAGACTGGAAGATCCAACACAGTTCTTTCATGTTTGAAAAAAGTTTTCTCTGATCTTTAAAATACCATCTCACATATAATGGGAAACAGATTTAATTAGTATATAAAGCGTTGCCCATAAGTAGACATACCAAACATCTTTCTTGTTTATATTACTTTATTTAATTAATCTTATGTGGGTATTCCTTGCAAAAACCTGTCTCCAGCTCATTTTAACTGACAATCTGTGCTCAGAGTTCTCTGGATTAAAACATAGAGTAGGGTTGTAATTAAATGTACCTATCTCCTTTATGTCAGATCAAAACAAAGGTGCCATTTGTTCCTAACACTTAAGGACACTGCACTTAATTCAAAATGTTTTGAAAGACACACTTCAATTCAAGGAACTTTATTTCCAAAGATGACACACGATCCATATTTATGGAAAATTCACACTCATTGATATTTTGTATCTGCTTCACTTTGTTTTATCTTTGTGATCTATAGTGTTACAATGAGTTTTCTAGGTATTTTCAGAAAGAGGCTCTCTTTTAAGAGGGTCATTGATTCTAACTTTTGTCACACAGTACTATGTTGTAATAATAATAATAGCAACTGTAATCAAATAATAATGATAATAATAATAATAATCAGTTGGGTCTAGTGGCTCATACTTGTAATCCCAGCACTTAGGGAGGCTGAGGTGAGAGGATTGCCTGAGCCCTAGAGTTCAAGACCAGCCTGGGCAACATGGTGATTCCTTTCCTCTACAATAATTCAGACAACTAGCTGGGCATGGTGGAGCACACCTGTCATCTCAGCTACTTTGAAGGCTGAGATGGAAGGATCGTCTGAGTCCAGCAGGTCAAGGCTGCAGTAACTATGATAGTGTCACTGTCCTACAGCCTATAAGGCAGAGTGAGACTTTGACTTAAAAGGAAAAAAATAACTATGATAATCAAATAATAATGATAATAGCAATTCTAATAGCAAATACTTTTCTTGAGCGCTTATGATATACCAGGGTAATTCCAAACCCTTTACATATATTAAATTATTTATAAAAATAGATTAATATTCATAAGACCTCATATTTATAGATACCTTTGTACTTTTTGGCTTCCTTCAGATCCTACATCATTTATTAAGGCTTTGACCTTTATTATGTGCCTGAGGGATAAACAAGTAGTTCGACAAGAACTGCACTCTACTAGAAACTAGGAATGCCTTCTTCATGAAGGGTCTGAATTTACGTGCTGATCATTATTCAGTATTCACCAAAGTGCATTCCTGACTATGATCAAGCATAGGAAGTCATGTACCACCAGGAAGTCTAGAAGTCAAGATGGTCATGTGAATTACTTGGGCCAAAGACATATGAGCAGAAATGTTGTGGGTCTCTTTCTGGTGTAAGTAAAAACCAGCACAAAATTCCCCATCTTTTTTTCTTAACATGTATATTAGTTAGGGTTCTTCAGAGAAAATGAACCAACAGAATTTATAAATAAACGAGAGAAAAAGAGATTGATTATAGGGATAAAAAATTGACTCACATGATTATGGAGGCTAAGAAGTTCCAAGATCTGCAGTTAACAAACTTGTTACCCAAGAAAATCAATGTGAGTACCAAGCCAAGTCTCAGGGCTTGAGAACCGGAGAACTGCTAGTATAAGTTCCAGTCCAAAAGCTAGCAGGCTTGAGATCCAAGAAGAGCTAATGTTTTAGTTGAGTCCAAAGGTTGTATAAAACCAGTGTCCTAGCTCAAGCAGTCACGCAGGAAGAATTCTTTTTTTTTTCTTTTTTTAACAAAAAGTTTCCTTTTTGTTCTATTCAAGTCTTAAACTAATTGGATGAGGACCACCCACATTAGGAGGACAATCTGCTTGGCTCAGTTTACTGATTGAAACATTAATCTCATCCCCAAACACCCTCACTGACACACTCAGAATAATGTTTGACCAAATATCTAGGCATCTTGTGGTCTAATTTAACACAAAAAAAGTTAATCATCACAATATGTTCATATATATGTGTCATAAGTTTAAAGCAACCTGGAGTCCAAGACATGGATTACAAAGAAGTTTCCTGATGATCATTGGTAAGGTCTGCTTTATGGCATACCACAGCACTTGCATTGTATTTTTCAGGTATGAAATAAATGTTCAAGTTTAGAAAGTTAAGAGTGAAAAAACTGAAAATAGACATGCCTCAGGTTTTATTTAGTAGTACCTAATTAGTTGGAGCCCTATTACATTATTTAGTACATGTGCCTTGTAAAATGTAGGATTTTAATTAGAGGCCTCTCAGGTCCCTTAGAGAATTCACAGTCTATGATTTTAGGTTTCACAATTTCAAAGAGGGAAACAAGATCACATGAAAGCAAAACAACTGTACCTAAGTCCATTGAACCCGTAAGATGAAATGTTGGGACTAGAATTGTGGTGTTCTATCTACCTAGTAATCTGTTTCCACTGCACTGATTTATTTCTTCTGAACTCAGCAACTGTTCAAAACAAACATTAAAATATATAACAAGTTTGGGAGTGATTTTATTTTATCAGTGTATTGTTATGAAAATATTTATGGTATGTCATTTGAAAATGCCAGAGTAGCTCAGGAACTATGAGAAATGCAAAAGTATAATATGACCTAAATAATTCTACGATCTAAATATTTATTTATTTATCTATTTTTGAGTCAGAGTCTCACTATTGTCCAAGCTGGAGTGCAGTGGCACACTCACGGCCATTGCAGCCTTGACCTTCTGAGCTCAGGCAATCCTGCCTCAGCCTTCCAAGTGGCTAGAAATACAGGCATGCACCACCATGCCCAGCTAATTTTATGATTTATTGTAGAGAAGAGGTCTCTCCGAGTTTCCCAGGATGCCTGAGTTCAGGCAATCCTCTCTCCTCTGTCACCTCCCAAAGTGCTGGTAATGCCAGCGTGAGCCACCATGCCCAGTCTTAATTGTATCTTAACCGTCATGGACTGTAATCACATATAAGCACGTGGTTAATTTGTTTAATATGAAAGTATTTTTGCCTTGTCTTCTCATGGAGAACCACACTCTTCAAGCGTAGGGCTAACTATGGTGTAAGATTATTAAAGACATATTTTTGAACACTAGCAAATGAGAGTCCACCATATAATAAATACAACTACCTTTAAGCTTGTCATCTAGAAAGTTTGTGCAATTACTCCTATGGCATTGCTATTACTCTGAACATTTTTGGATTTCCCCTTTGAGGTACTTACAGCATTTTTTGTGACAATTTTTTTAATCTCTTAAAGGTGTCATTGATTACCAGAAATGACCAATTTGCATTCAAGCCTCTTTATGTGAATTAAATATGTGATAGAGCTGGATGATATTACATTTATTCAAATATGGAGTTGAAATACTTGATTTTTAGTATTTTGTGGTAGGTAGAAGTGACTTTGAAGGCAGAAGGTAGCCTATAGGAATGTCAAAATATATCAGAATCATTGAAGTTAGCTAGTAGTTTCCAATAGACAATAGCATATTGAGGTCAATCACCCATTGATTAATTGTGTGCATGCTTTGACTATGTATTGCATGTATGTATGTGTGCATATAAGAAAGAAAGAAAGAAAGAAAAAAAGAAAGAAAGAAAGAAAGAAAGAAAGAAAGAAAGAAAGAAAGAAAGAAAGAAAGGAAGAAAGGAAGGAAGGAAGGAAGGAAGGAAGGAAGGAAGGAAGAGAGTCATTCATTGTTTTATACCTTATAAAATGTTATGAGAGGTGTTATTTCTATTTTGGAAGCATTTAGATCTAACTTGAGGAATCAAAACATGAACGTATAAAAAAACAACATATAAGGAAACCTTAGACATTGAATTGCAGGCACTGAATCAATCCACTGTGACATGTTAAACAAAGACATTTTTTCTCTAGAAATTTTAAAGAAAATGATAGAGGGATATTTACAGGATTATTTGACTGTGGTATTGCCTGAAGTTTCCACAATTTACAAGCTTAATATGAGGCCATGTATACATCTTTAAAATTTTCTGAATGGGGCAAAATGAAAGATACTAGTACAGGCTTGCCTTGGAGGACAATTGAAGAGAAAAACAGAGCTACTGTTTGATAATTAGCTGTAGTACGCCTTCCTTAAGACTAAGCATAGTGTAGAAGGAATAGAAGGGCTACCTGCCAAGAAAGTGATTGTGAGGATTTAATGAGCTCATGTATATAAAGTGGTCAACACAGAGATCAACATATGACTTATGCATCATAAATTTTAGCTTCCTTTCCTCTAGCTGTTTCACACTTTTGGTGATTATTTGCAAATCTATGGATATAAGATGAAAATGAATAATTTAGCACTGATGTGCAGTACAATGAGGAAGGAAATGGAGAAGAGATATGATCTAATCAAAATGAGTTAGTCATAATCCCTTGCCTTTGAAAAATAATAATATAGCTAAGTCATATTTATATCAAGCTCTTAACTTTTCATATCTATGATTTTTCTTTTATCCCTTCAATCGCCCCAGGACTTTGGTCAGGCAGGTTATTATCATCATGTACTTAAAGAGAAAATTAGCAGCTGTGATTTGCACAAGTCATGTAACTATTTTACACCAGAGCCTAAATGAAAATACAGATCCCGTGACTGTCAGTCAGCCTCTATGCTGGCCCCAGGGATTCTCATCTCTTGTGTAATCTCTCTTTTGTGGACTGGACTAGGAGACTCACTTCTGAAAAACAGATTATGGTAAAAGTGATAGGTGTCACTTCCAACAGTAGGTTAAAAGGAGACTGCGGCTTCCATCTTAGAATCTCTTTCTTGCACTCTTCTTTCTTCTGTTAAAAAAGACCAGCTACCACCTTGCTAGTAGCCCCATGGAGTGGCCCTAGTGGCAAGAATTTATTATCTCTGCCCGGCATCCAGCAAGAACCTTAAGCCTGCCAACAGTCATATGAATGAGCTTGAATCTTCTGAGACTTGCCAACAGCCATGTGAGGGAGCTTAAGAGAGGAGTTTTCTTTAGTTGAATCTTTAATAGAGACCAAGAAGACACTTTGATTGCAAATTGTGTTAGATACTGAGCCAGAGGCACCAGCTACCCATTCCATCATTCCTGACTCAAGGTAACATATTTTGTTGCATTAAGCCACTGAGTTTTGAGGTATCAAATTATTCAAAAAACAGATATCTAATACACATGATTTTCAGTTTTCTACAGTTTGAACATCTAGTTTACATAGTAGAACTTAGTTATTAACTGATTGTTGAAGCTTTCAATTTGGAATTTTCTGATACTTAATAACTCTGTGACTTTGGGCAATTTAATCCACCTCTCTGTGAATTATATTTCTTATATGTTACATGAAAATAATGGAAATAGAAACTCCTTATGGAAAGAACAAAAATAAAATCCATATAAAGTGCTTAGGTCTGTGCTGAGGCATAGTGCTTCATACATGTTATTATTATCATTACCTCATTGAAGTAGGAAGCACAACTGATATTATAAATGGAGATTTCTTAAAAACTTAAGTAAGTAGTCAAAATTGTTACTATATATGAATGTATAATAAATAACAATATATATCAACATAAAAATAAATATATAGGATAATGTGGCAAGCAAAAGGGCCAGTCATAAACTAGAAGTTATAGGAGGGAGGTTCTAGTATATTTCAGCGTGTGTTGATTTCTCTTGGAGAAAGTGGCATTTTTCCATTTAATTATATTATTTGCCAGCTATCTTATTTTAGAAATCTCTTTATATAGCAGTTTACAAGTAATATGATATCATGTAATTATAAAAATGTTACTATTTTATAAAGACATTTTGTTATATATGAATATATAAACATTTCATATGAATGCACTTAAGTATAAATGGGAAAGTGTCAAAAGAATTAAATAGCATATATTTAGAGAAAATTAAGTTTAGAAGTAGCTGTGAAGCCAGGCTCGGTGGCTCAGCCTGTAAACCCGCACCTTTGGGAGGCTGAGGTGAGTGGATTGCCTGAGCCCGCGGGTTCGAGACTCGCCTGGGCAGCGAGACCTCATCTCTACAATAAATAAAATAAAAAAAAAAAAATCAGCCGGGCGTGGTAGCGCATGCCTGTAATTCCGGCTACTTGGAAGGCTGAGGCGGAAGGATTGCCGGAGCCCAGCAGGTCGAGGCTGTGTTGGCCGGGAGCGGCCACTGCACTCCAGTCTGGGCCACTGCACTCCAGTGAGACTCCAACTCAAAAAAAAAAAAAAAAAAAGAAAAGAAGTAGCTGTGATTTATACTTTCCTAATCAAGGAATAAAATGAAAAGAGTCAATGTGCTCTTGAACATACCACCAAGAACAGAAATAATCCTTAGTCATAACACCAATATTCCAAGGAGGACAAATACGGAATACTGGGAGGAGGAGATTGAGAGACACGATAGAAGTTAAAATGTAAAAGAAGAATTTTCGGATTTAGACTCTAAATAACATTCTAAACAAATCTAGTAGAACACTACACCCTACCTTTGCTGTTTTTATTTTTCAGAGTATTTTATAAAGTGAATGCAAGAAATAAGGCTTTTACACAAATAAAGACTATGAAGAAATATCATACGATAAACAGATAGCATTTGTTAGAATTGTCTATCAACATTTTCTTTTTTTTTTTTTTCTATAACATCGGTAGGATACCTTTAACAGAGAGAGAGAGAGACAGAGAGAGACAGAGAGGGAAGAGAGAAGGAGGAGGAGCTTTTGTCAGCATTTTCTAGTCTGCATCAGACCTTTTGATTCTAACACAATATGATAAATTTTTAAAATCTTAGATGAGAGCAACATGGTGCTTTTAAAATTATTAAGGAACAAACGTCTAGGTGTTTTTTTGGAAAAGCTAAACATGAAAATTACTTTTATCAAATGTACTATGCATTGTGGTATGTTAGTATTTGTTAAAGGTAGTAAAGACATTTTTTTTTTTTTAGTAAAGAAAACATAGGCCGGTCTCAGTGACTCAACCAGTAATCCCGGGCTTTGGGAGGCTGAGGTGAGTGACTTGCCTGAGACCACGGGTTCGAGACCTGCCTGGGCAACTTGGCGAGACCTCAGTTCTACAATAAATCAAAAAATTGGCCAGGCGTGGTAGCGCGCGCCTGTAGTTCCAGCTACTTGGAAGGCTGAGTGGAAGGATCGCCAGAATACAGCAGGTCGAGGCTGTGGTGGCCGGGAGCGTGCCACTGCACTCCAATCTGGGCGACAGAGTGAGACTTCAACTCAAAAAAAAAAGAAAATGTAATTTTTTCTGCATATCTAAAATCACTATCCAAATAAAAACTCTTTTAAATCTTATCATTATAATGGGACAGCATGGTTAGTACTCAAAATCCGCAAGAGCATATTTTATAGTTTATTTCATCTACACTTCATGTTGTTTCTGTGTAGTTTATCCTTTACAAATAACATATCAGTTAGTAGGATGAGGAGACTTCACATACAATAAATATATACTAAACCTACTCCTTATTTATTTTCTTTGCCTCTATTGGCATTTTTAAATACAGAAGAAAGAATAGTTACTAAATATCATCTAGGAATGAACATAACTAATGAGATTGATATTTATAACCACATACCAAATTTGCTTTCATCATGGTTTACTCTGGTGTTAACCCATGGACCAATTTTAAAACCAAATGCTCGCATGATTAACTTCCAGGAAAAAGCTCGATTGGAATTTGATGTCTCTACATGCTAGTGTCTTTCTTCCAGGACAGTGGAAATGCAGAGTGGTACTTGCCAAAGAAAAAGTGAATACATTCTGGCATGTAAGAGTCAAATAAAAATGAAAGATTACGGATACAGAAAGGTCTCCGCAGTTGCAGAAGCATCTTTCCCAAGTATACAAACATGACTGTCAAGAGTTCCTCTTTCTTCATCCAGGTGGCCTAAAGACTCACAGAGAAGACACGATCTAGCTCTGAATTTTCCTGGCTTCATTTCTATTCTATTTCAGAAGTATCCAGTGATATTTCTCCTGTTTTCTTCCATTGATATTCTATTTGTCCTTACCATATTCTCCCCTTATTATGTTTTGCTCCTTTTCTTCTTCTTCTTTAAAAAAAAATCAGAATTTAAAAATACTTGCCTTTTGTACTAAGTCAAACAACACAAATGCATAAAGTGAAAAAGTTAAATAATATTTTCCCTCACTTTCCATTGTCATTTCTTGAAGTAAATACTAACACATTGATGATGTTAACACACTGATGGTGTAACTTTCCTTATTTTACCTGTATAAGTATACAGTTTTATTTTTGTTATTTAGCAATGACAACAACAAATATATATATATATATAAATATTCCAAACACTTTTCTCTGTAATCTTTTTCACTTACTAGTAAACTTTCATTAGGTCAATGACTAGTGTAACTTATGCTTTTTCATAGCTACTTTATATTTTAGAGCCTGGATGTATTACATTTTATTTAATTAATTCTCCGCATGAATGGAATCTAGTTTTTTGTAGGATTTCACTACAAAGAATACTAGGTGTTTTAACTTCCATATACTAGATTCCAAAAGTTGGGCTGTCTAAAATATATTCACAATTTACTTTTAATAAATAAATATGCTAGATTAGTTTTCAATATGACCTAAACAACTCATACTTCCTCCACAGAAGTCTAAGAGTTTCAATTTTCATGCATTTTTACTAGTATTAGATATTATTGATATATTTGTTTAACAAAGGCATGAATATTACTTTTAATTTTTAAAACTAACATTTTTTTTTTTTTTTTGAGTTGAAGTCTCACTCTGTCGCCCAGACTGGAGTGCAGTGGCCGCTCCCGGCCACCGCAGCCTCGACCTGCTGGGCTCCGGCGATCCTTCCGCCTCAGCCTTCCGAGTAGCCGGAATTACAGGCATGCGCTACCACATCCGGCTGATTTTTTGATTTATTGTGGAGATAAGGTCTCGCTGCCCAGGCAGGTCTCGAACCCGCGGGCTCAGGCAATCCACTCACCTCAGCCTCCCAAAGGCGCGGGATTACAGGCTGAGCCACCGAACCCGGCTCTAACATATTTTTTCATTCATAATATTACTGAATTTTACCTCCTATAAATTTTCGGCTTATATTTTTCTCTAGTTTTTATTTTGAATGATTTGTATTTTGTTATTGCTTCTAGGATTTGTTTGCATATTAGGTATGAATTAACGAATTTTCACAGGATAAGAAAATGTGTGGAATATCACATTTTTTATAAATTCCATCTGTTGATTTTGCTTATACTGCCCATTGTCACAGATTCATATGCATCTGTTCCAATCTCAATGTATTTGTCAATGAGTTTTAAGATTTCTATCTTATTTTTGTATCTTTTAAAGAAATTTGAAGTAAACTTAAATAAATTAGAATTGCTTGACTTGGAAAAGAGAAAATTTCAAAGACATTAATGGTTAGTGAATTGTGGTATACAAATCACTCACTTTGATCATTTATATATTGTCCATATAGTATTTCATGCACTTTTTAACAGGAACTTGAGAAAGGAGAAGGAGAAACTGCAGCTCAGAGGAATGAAATAATGAGTAAGTGGAGGAACTGGTATAGGCATTAAAGTCTTTGTGTTTCTAAAGCTCTTACATTCCAGCTGTAATGTTTTCCCCTAAGGACATTAAATTATGTTTAGGTTCTAACTAAATGGCTTAGGGCAAGAGACAAAGCAGGAGATATTTTAAACATATTTTAAACACTAGCATAAGGTACTGAGTTTAAAGCCTGGTAGAGAAGACTCTTCCCAGGTCTGCCACTAACTAGGTGCCCAACACTGGACAAATAACTCAACTTTTGTAGAACAGAATGTTAAAATGCAGTTGACAAAAAGTCGCACGCCAAAATAAAGTTTCAGACCCTGGTGCACATCATTTACAAAGGAGATACACAATGAGGAACATTGTGGAATGATAAAAAGATCACTCTATTAAGAAGTAACACTTGGCCAACTCCTTGGCTCAGCCTGTAATCCCGCGCTTTGGGAGGCCGAGGTAAGTGGATTGCCTGAACCCGCGGGTTCGAGACCCGCCTGGGCAAGTTGGCAAGACCTCATCTCTACAATAAATCAAAAAATTAGCTGGGCGTGGTAGAGTGCACCTGCAGTTCCGGCTACTTTGGAAGGCTGAGGCAGAAGGATCGCCGGGGCCCAGCAGGTCGAGGCTGCGGTGGCCGGGAGTGGCCACTGCACTCCAGTCTGGGACAGAGTGAGACTCCAACTCAAAAAATAAAATAAAATAAAATAATAAAGAAATTCTGAAAGTCTGAAGAACATAAGATCAATACATAAAAATCATTTGTACTTCTGTATATTAGAAATGAATAACCAGAAATTAAGAACATTTCCTATACAGTAGCATAAACATTTAAAATAATTAGGAGTAAATGTAAGCATAAAAATGCAAAATGTGTACTTTGAAAACTATTGCTGAAAGAAATAAAAATACTTAGATAAGGGATTGGCATTCCATACTCCTTGGATAAAAATAAGCATTGTTAAGACGGTAATATTCTCACATTGATCTACATGCGGGTTCAATGTATCCTTACCAAAATTCTAGTCTCTTTTCTTTCATAAATTGGCAAGTCATTCCTGAATTCATGTGAAAATGCATAACCAAACAATCTTTTTTCTTGTTATTAATAAAAAGGTTTTTATTTCAACTTGATGGTCTTTCTTTTTTTGGGGGGGGGGCGTTTGAGTCTCACTCTGTCACCCAGACTGGAGTGTAGTGGCCGCTCCCAGCCACGGCAGCCTCGACCTGCTGGGCTCCGGTGATCCTTCCGCCTCAGCCTTCCGAGTAGCTGGAACTACAGGCGCGCACTACCACACCTGGCCAATTTTGGATTTATTGTAGAGAAGAGGTCTCGCCAAGTTGCCCAGGCAGGTCTCGAACCCGCGGGCTCAGGAAATTCACTCACCTCAGCCTCCCAAAGCGCGGGATTACAGGCTGAGTCACTGAGTCTGGCTTTTTTTCTTCTGTTTTTTTAAATTATAAAAATGTGGGGTACAACTCAGGGTTAGGTATACAAACGTTGATTATGTAGGTACACTTGTTGATGACGTATGTCCCTCCCTCCCCTAGCAGTTTCCCTCAACTGCCAAACCCAGCACCCCTCCCCTCATAGTTTCCCACTACGGGCCAACCCCTTTCTTATAGTATTATAATTGTTCAAGGTCCGCCTATGAGTGAGAACATATGGTACTCTGTTCTTTGTTTCTGTGATAG
>NW_007248075.1:1882994-1921650 GCF_000164805.1 Carlito syrichta
GAAGGAAGGAAGGAAGGAAGGAAGGAAGGAAGGAAGGAAGGAAAGAAAGAAAGAAAATGTGAAGACACTTCCTGATTTGAAAACTTACTACAGAGCCTCAGCAATCAAGATAGTGTGATACTGGCACAAGTACAGACTTACAGAACAATGAAACATAATTGAGGGCCCAGAAATAAACTCTTATATTTATGGTCAAATGATTTTTCTACAAGCCATGACAAATCAATATGGTAAAGAATAGCTAAAAAAGAAAGGCTGGAAGGCAGAGGCAAGAGGATTACCTGAGTCCAGGGGTTTGAGATCAATTTGGGCATCTTGGTGAGACCTCGTTTCTACAATAAATCAGAAAATTAGCTGGGTGTGTGGCACACACCTGCGGTTCTGGCTAATTGGAAGGCTGGGACAGAAGGATCACCTGAGCCTAGCAGTTTGAGGTGCCGTGGGCGTGCCACTGCGCTCCAACCTGAGCAGCAGAGTGAGACTCCAACTCGGAAGGAAGGAAGGAAGGAAGGAAGGGAGGGAGGAAGGGAGGGAGGCAAAAACAAAGGCAGTAGGACAACCAGATACCTATATACAAAAGAGTGAAGTTGGATCTTTTCTTTAAATCTTGATCAAGAATATCTTAAAATGAATCATAGACCTAAAAATAAGCTAAAAGTAAAAAAAAAAAAAAAAAAATCTCTTCAAAATTCCATTCTAAGATTCCAAGTGGACTTGAGTTCTTTGTGAACTTGGGTTAGGAAAAATCTTATGTATTATACCAAAAGCACAAATGATAGAAGATAAAAATAGGACTTTAACAAAAGTAAAAACTTGAGTGCTGTAAACATTCCATTAAAAAAAAAAAATGAAAAGACATTACACGTAATATAATCAGATATTTGCAATCGGATATCTATCTGATAATAGATAAACATATATTATATTTACAAGTAATGTAATTTATAAAAAGTTCTGCAAGTAAATGATAAGAAGATAATCGAATTTTTAAAAGGGCAAAGGATCTGACTGGACATTTCTTCAAAGAAGATACACAATTGTTTAATAAGCAAATGAAAAGGCACTCAACATCATTAGATAACAAGGAAATTCATGTCAAAACCACAATGGGATACAACTTTACACTTAATAAGATAACTATATTATCATAGCCTTTTAAATTAAAGACAGAGAGCTGTAGGTGTTGACAGGAATGTAGAGAAATTGGAACCTTCATATATGACTGATTGGGATGTAAAAGGAAATTACTTTTTTGGAAAACATTTTGGAAGCTCTTCACACTCTTAAATATAGTGCTACCATATGATCTAACAATTCTATTCCTTTGTATATTCCCAGGAGACATGAAACATGTTTATAGCAGCATTTTTATTATAGACAAAGTAGAAACAACTCAATGTCCATTAACTGATAAATGGATGAATAAATGTGACATATCCACACAATGTAACATTATTTGGTGATAAAAAGGAATGAAGCAATAAAATTGCATAATCTAATAAGTTATATTATGCAAGGTAATGTAATATAAAACTACAAAATGGATGAACCTTGAAAACATTACACTAAGTGAAAGAATTCAGTAACAAAAGACTAGATGTTGTATGATTCTATTTACATGAAATGTTTGGAATAATCAATAAAGGCAGATATCAATTCGTTGTTATCTGGGACTGGAGCTATTCAGAGGAATACGGAGAAGCTGCTAATATATTTCAGAATTTCTTCTGGAAAAATGACATATTTTAAAATTGAGTATAGTGATGGTCGCACAACTCTGTGTATATGCTAAAAACCACTGAAGAATATCCTGAAGTGAAAAGGCGATACTAAATCAATCCTCTTGAGTGGCATACAACTAATTATTCACATTGAGTATGTAAAAAGTTTCAGAGCTGGAGACTGGAGTGATTTTCTTTCTAGAGAATTAGACTGTGAGTGCCAGCCTCCTCAGTTACGTGACAGTAACTTCAAGGTGACCATTCTGAGGTCTTATTTTATCTCTCGGATTTTGAGGGATGCAGTGGGCTGATATCTGCAACAAGTCTGATTAATGTAAAGGGTGAATGACTGGCTAACTAGCCACTCCAATGGTGGAAACAAGAATAGATATTTTTAGAATTTGTTCAGGGCAAAGGGTGTATGAGTGTTTCCAATGAATCAGAGGTTAATCATGAAGATCCAGCATAGAATAATCAACTGACCTATCCTAGTGAAATACTTAGTGGGGCAAACAAACCGCAGAAACTGACCTATCCTAGTAAAATACTTAGTGGGGCAAACAAACCTCAGAAGAGAAAACAAAACCCTAGAGTCCCGGGACTCAAAGTGAAAGTGGTAGTTACATGTCACCCCTTTACCCAACATAATAAACACAAATTGGACCCTGGCAAAGAAAATGCAAGGATGTCCTCAGCAGTGAGAAAATCACTGGAAAATATTATATATATTATATTATGTATATGTATACATATATATATTCATCAAAGTGTTATCTTAAAACTAACTGTTATATTCAAGCTGATGAAGAATGAAGAAGAACTGGTTAGAGATAAAGAGAAGAATAGCTGGGTGTGGTAGCACATGCCTGTAGTTCCAGCTACTTGGAAGGCTGCGGAAGGATCACCAGAGCCCAGCAGGTCAAGGCTGCAGTGCCGGGAGTGGCCACTGCACTCCAGTCCGGGTGACAGAGTGAGACTCCAACTCAAAAAAAAAGAGAGAGAAGAAACCAACCAATTCTCCTTTATCACATGGCATCTTCCAGCCAGTCACAGACAGAACTGCAGGAGGGGAGAAGCCTCAACTTAAAAATCGGCTTCAAAGCTTTGAGAAGAAGAGAGGAAGGGAAAGAGGACGATTCATGCCAGAAAGACCTGACAAGGACCAGTCTCTTGAGAAAAGAAAGACCCGCCAAGGCCAGATATTTTTGTTATTGAATTGATAGTGTGTCTTGTGACTGAAAGTCATTGCAGAATTTTATTAAAGTAATCTTAAATATCATAAACTTGAAACTTCCTGTATAAAATCACCTTCATATCCTGACTTCTGGAAAAGGGGCAAGGCTGATCAAACATACTCTTTCTTAAACAATGGACCCAAAACTGTTGGAGGACAAAAGCACACTTGAAGGATAAAGTGGCTTCAATTTCCAGGGACCCCCACCTTCCCTGCCCTTTCCCCTAGACTATCTCCATAATAGCTCAGGGCAGGGTGAGGGGATTTGGGGTGGGGAGAGGTGTAGTACCTAATGGTCATGGGACTTGCTTTATAGATACCATCTCAGATACCATTTCTTTTTTAAAACCTGAGAATGGTATCTGAGATCTTTTTCAGACTGTACTCTGGTGGACCAAACTTCTACCCAACCTCAGAACACCAGGAAGTCTTCTACCAGTCCTGTGACCACCTTGAAGACAGTTTGGACACTGTCCGCCTATGACATTATCGACCAACCAACGACCCCTATCTCTCTACTCACCAAGTTCCCTTTAAAAGCCTTATCCTCAGAATTTTGGAGGAGTCAGATTTGAGTAATTTCTCCCTCTCCTCTCGCTCAGTTGCTTAAATGCTTCTCTGTTTTCATAACTGCATCACCTTTGGTTTGTCTGGGCAATGGGCACAGGAACCCCATCAGGCTGTAACAGACTGTCTAAATTTTCACAGGCGCAGGAAAAAAACTAGCCCCACCAAATATTTAAAAAACAAAAGGAGGCACGATTTAAATTGTGTATAATTATATCCCACCAGATGTGCTTCTTCAATCGCTAAAATGAGTTTATAATAATAGCATCCAAACTATAGAATTGCTGTGATAAATTTCTTCACTGCTTAGCAAATAATTAACACTTTTAATTAATGTCATTACTACCATTTTGCTTTTAGCATTTGTTGACTTATCTTCAAAATCAGTGATACTGACAGAACTTTTTCTCTGAAGAGAACTGTTCCTTGCACTGTCCAATAAGTATTAAGCACTCAAAATGTGGCTAACGCAACTGAAGCACTGCATTTTTTATTTCATTTTATTTTAATTAATGTAAATGGAAGTGCAAATAGCTATGTGGCTAGTGGCTACCTTAATGAACTGCCAAAACTAGATTTTGTATAACAAGGAAAAATGATATGGGGCAGAAGTGTTGATTGTCAACTCATGCTCAAGTTCAGCCAACAAGGAAGACCAAATTATTGGTTCATTAGCATAAGTAGGATGCAAGGAGAGCCTAAGAATAAAGCAGAAACAAGTAGAAGTTAAGGTAGGGAAGTAGAATTGCAATTTGCACAGATTTCAATGTGAATAATAACATATTCACACTGAAATTTGCCAATACTAAAATATATTCAAACTATCCAGTCTGGCTCATCAGCATTGATAATAAATTGCCTATGGGATTTAAACTAGCCATTTCCTAATGATGCAAATTGTTAAATATAGACGGTATCTTAATAAGAGAAGCTTGGCTGGGCTCAGTGGTTCAGCCTGTAATCCCAGCATTTTGGGAGGTCGAAACAAGTGGATTGCCGAGCCTGCATGTTCGAGACCAGCCCGGGCAACTTGGCAAGACCTGATCTCTACAATAAATCAAAAATTATTGATGATTTTATTATTATCAAAAACTACAGGTGTGATAGCGCCCGCCAGTAGTTCCAGCTATTTGAAAGACTGAGGCAGAAGGATCACTGGGGTCCAGCAGGTCGACACTGGGTTGGCCGTGAGTGTGCCACTGCACTCCAGCCTGGGTGACAGAATGAAACTCCAACTCAAAAAAAAAAAAAAAAAAAAAGCAGCAGTCCCATCCTATGCTCTGTGAGTCTTATACACAGAGATATGTGTGTCCATCTGATTAGAATATGTCAGTGCAAATCTATGAAAGCTTCCGTGCAGTTCCACTGTAATATTAGGAGGGGTTACAACCTGGTGAGAGAAAGGTCATCTTGCCCTTGGTAAACCTCCTCACCTACTCTTTTTAACAGCCAAGAAGAGTTTACTTTAGTAAGGAGGTTACAAAGAAAGCCTTGAGGAGCAAGAAGTCAGCGTCAGCAGGCTTCCCAATTAAAGTCTGCAGACTGGAAGAAAACACTAGGGTACATTTAGCATTATACTCAAGCTATGTCGGATGTGGGGGGGAATCTTACCTAAAGTTAGGCAATTCTGGCCTTGTCCGAACTCAATATAGTGCCAAACAGTCGTGTAAAGTAATGTTTGCTATTGCTCTCACGTTAAAGATTTATATTCAACTGTGGCATCTTCTATATAATGGATCTAAGAGCTTTGAATTTGTTTTATATGAGTAATGTCTGAAATTGCTTTTGCTTTTTTTCTCTTATCTGAAACCACCCCAATCCCTACTGTTTGTGTATAGAGATGACAGTGTAGCCTCTGCTCTGATATAGGGCAGCTGTAGAGAACTTATGCCATTCCAGATATATTCTAAGTGGAGATTGTCTACCTAATCTAGCCTGGCCGTAGCCGGATACTGCAGCAGGAAATCATAAAATCAGTAGTTTTCTAAAAACAATGTGAGATTAGAATTGCTTAAGAAGGTAAATCACTGTTATAAATATGCATTTGTGTAGCATTTACTCATATAGCATTTATAAGGTGGTTACTATATATGTAGCACTTTATATGAATTGTTTCTTATAAATATTTTTTTGTTTTGTTTTGTTTTGTTTGTTTTTTTGTTTTTTTGAGTTGGAATCTCACTCTGTCGCCCAGACTGGAGTGCAGTGGCCGCTCCCGGCCACCGCAGCCTCGACCTGCTGGGCTCCTGCGATCCTTCCGCCTCAGCCTTCCAAGTAGCCGGAATTACAGGCATGCGTTACCACGCCCGACTGTTTTTTTAATTTATTGTAGAGATGAGGTCTTGCCAAGTTGCCCAGGCGAGTCTCGAACCTGCGGGCTCAGGCAATCCACTCACCTCAGCCTCCCAAAGGCACGGGATTACAGGCTGAGCCACCGAGCCCGGCTCTTATAAATATTTTTATGAGATAAATGATATTTCAGCCCCAAAGTACGAGTAAAGAAACCAAGGCTTGGAAAAGATGAAGTGATGACTTGCTCAAGGGAACATAATTCATTATTGATAGAGACCCTGAGCTGCTTGTTAAGCATGATGCAATGTGGTCTCTCTGATACAGAGGAGAATTCACCCCATCAGTCAAGGTGAAAGGTGGTGCCATTGTCTCCCTGGGGTTGACACATGAAAGCAGTGTGCAGCTCTCTCTAAATATAACTTGTATCTAAGCTAAATACTCTTCCTACCACCTCTTATTTTACAGCGAATATAAAGCAGTTAGAAGAGAAGGGATGAGTTTCCTAACGTTGCAGTTTTGTGAGGCCTTTATTGGAACCTTGTCAGGGGAGCAGAAATCAGCATCCATGAGCATTTATATCATTTTTTTTTACTTCTGTGCCATTGGGCATGTGGACCCAGAATGGGACATTCCAAACTTGAGCTGGTTGAGACATTATTTTTGCCCCGGTCTGTGTCTGGGCAAAGCAGAGAATCTATAGGGAACAACAACAAAACAACCACAACAACAAAACACTGAACTCAAGTCAAGGGAACTGGACTTTAGTCTGTGCTCCGAGTTTAATCAGTGGTATCACCTCTGGTCAAGTCATTTTTCATCTTCTTGAGTTGCATGGTTTTTTTGTCTACAAAATAAGGGTGTAAAAAACTAGGACAATCATTTAAGTCTTTTAAAACTCTAACTTTTTATGAGTTTAAAACCTTAAGATAAAATGTACCCTCGATATATCTCCAGACTCCAGACATAACATTTGCACTAGACCAGCATCTTTCTTCAATATACCAGTGCTTCAAAAGCTAGTTCAACAGCACGTCTTTTATGAGGATGTGTTTGGGTGTCAGTCAGGATCCTTTGTTATAAACAATAGGGTCTGCACTGGCTAAATCTAGCAGACAAGTATATTAGGTTCAATCAGTTCAATCAGACAATTATATCAAGTTAGAATATCCTGGAAGGCTAGAGCCAGGTTAGGAGGTTATTCTGCCATGTCTGATGCCAAACCACAGAAGGAGAGGATTTGGCAGAAATGGGTAGGAGCAGAAAAGGGGTGGAGGGTGAGGACTTCTTTAGAAAAACATCTCCTGCTATACTGCTGCTGGGCACCTAAGATATGGGAGCTGGCTATCCAGGGACACTGACACGTCCACCCTGCCATTGCCTTCCTGATGATTCCCTATGGGAGCCTCTGGTTGTCAAAAGCTAGGTCACCTGCCTGCATGACTGAGGCTCAGAAAACGATATCTCAAAATATGGCATTTTGACATACTGAACTAAAGAAGCCTCACAGTCTCTCTGATCTTCCCCCACCCCTGACTCTCCTCAGGAAGCTGTTTTATCCCCCCTCCCTCCCTGCCCCCTGTTATCTCATCTACTGCAGAAAAGACTAAGATGTGACCATAACTGAGCAGACCTTTTTAGGGCAAAAAGCTGTCTCCAAGGATCATTTAAATTAAAAAAAAAAAATTCTGTAACTAACTTTGAGAGGATGGGTTTTCATTCTAAGGCTCCCCTGTATACATATTAAATTAAATGTGTATGTCTTTTCTCGTATTAATCAATCTGTCTCATGCCAGTGATTTTTCAGCAAACCTTTAGAAGGCCAACAGTCATGGCCCCCACAATAGCCAGCTGCAGATGAGGCAAAAAATATGAGTTCTCTGAATTCTACCTTGTGAGGGCAAGGATTCTTAATATGAGAAAATAAACTAAGACAGAACAGGTGTGGGAGGTGTTGTTCAGTCACAGTTGAGGGCTGCTCTCTACAACTGCAGATACAGTGATACCCCTGACTTCATCTTCCATACTGAAGTTTTTTAGAAAATGTCAGTAAACAGTAATAAAAATGAAAATCTTTCACAGACACATTATATAAAGCCTAGCCTTTTAAAAGAGTGGATGGATAAACAAAGTTTAAACTTTGATGACACAAGATTTTTAAATATAAAAGTCCAATATTACAAATATATTACATGGTAGAAAGGAATGGTTTGCTCATTATCTGAACCCTTGAAGTTACCAGTCCAAAAGGAACCGATCACTAATAAAATTGATCTCACTTAGTGGACATTCATTGTAACCGATACAAGTTTTACCACTCATTGCTTGTACACCGAAGTAAACAAGCACAAGATGTGATGAAAGGAAGGTGATTTTATTCCAATAGCCAGCAGATGGGGAAATGGTCAGCCTCATGCCTCAATAAACCATTTCAGAGTTTGAGGATTATTGCAAAGGAGACTTGGTATAGAGAAACATATGTGCCTGGCACAGGGTATGTCTGGGTGGCTTATCTTGGATGGTGGTCCTCCTGGAGTTTTGGTTGGTGGAATCTCAGCTGTAGTCAGGTTATGGATCAACCTTCTCATGACTCAACCCTCACCCTCACAAGTGGGAAGGTTTTGGGCTCAGGCTTTTTTAAGATTAGCACCTGGGATTTCTAAGCAAGCATATAGTCAGACAAGCATGCATGGTGCAAGGGAGTGTCTGGTAGATAAAGGGAGAAAATACGTTTCTAAAACATGCTTCAAGACTTAAGATTATGAAAAAGAGAGGAGGCCCAGTGCGGCGGTTAACGTCTATAGTCCCAGTACCTTGGGAGGCTGAGGCAGGAGAATTGCTTGAACTCAGGAGTTCGAGATCAACATAGTGAGACTCCACTTCCATATAAAATAAAAAAATTAACCCAGTGTGGTAGCGCATGCCAGTAGTACCAGCTGCTCAGGAGGCTAAGTGATCCCTTCAGCCTGTGAGTTTGAGTCTGTGATGAGCTGCAGTCATGACATCGCATTCCAGTCTGGGCAACAGAGTGAGAACTCAACTCAAAAAACAAAACAAAACAAACAAACAAAACAGAGAGAGAGAGAGAGAGAGAGAGAGAGAGAGAGAGAGAGAGAGAGAGAAGAAAACAAGTTCAAAATACATCTCAAAGCTGAGATACTTGGTTACACTATTTCTAATTATCATGCTAGTTATGATGTATCCTGGAATCACAACTATCTAGGTTTAAACGCTGGTAGAGGCACCTTGCGTAATTTGGTGTTTCGAGTGGTTTAAGAGGTGGGTATATGTTCACAGTACCAGATGCATTGTGAGTACTTAGAAGCACTCATTTAACGAGAACTGGTGTTGCTATGTTTGCCTTCTTTTCCCTGACTTTTCTCTTGTCTTAAAGCAGCTTAATGTTACTTTTTTTCTGTCTACGCCTGCCTCTCACTTGGTTAGATAGAGCACTTCTTCTTTGCTGCTTCTACATTGCTATGAAATTTCGTTGTTAAGAACATGAGGTTAATAGCTCTTTAGCTTATTGATTACAGAATATCAAAGTCAGCATCAGTCCTGAGTTGTTGTTGTTGCTGTTGTTTTGCCATAAAGACCCTAACTCTCCCCACTGCCCACAACCTTGCTCAGTCACCCTTCATTGTCCTTGACTTTGTGATTTTAAGTCTTTAATTTCTCATTGCTTCTGTCTGGCATTTCTGGAAAGACTAGCCTGCCTTGAAACGTTTTGGAGGTAGATTCTGTTTAATTAAAAAGCTTGTTGAGGAAAGGTTAAAAAGGGAAGAACAACAACAAAAGAAATTTTTCTTTCTTTATTAGCATGTTTGAAGGGATTTGAAGCTAGAGAAATCCTTGATTCCTAGCCAGTTCATTCATCACTCAAGGATGAGCAAGATGGTTGAGTACTCTGAAAGATCTTCCTGATCTGTGAAATGGAAGTTTATTTGCTGACTTTCAGGATTGCTATGCAGATTAGAGATACCAGCTTTCCCAGAGCAGTGCCTAGCATGCAGCAGGTGCTCCATGAAAGCGGGCTGTCCTATTCATTGCAGTTGAGAGCAAGGCAGTGGATATCAGTAGACTCCTGAGAAGCCAATGCTGGATAGAGAGAGGTGAGAAAAGACACCCCAGAGAAAATATTGTCCACTTGTACTCAAGGTCAGCTCTGTCAGCTTGCCAGGAGGCAAAGACCTTTAATTTCATGGTGTCATTTTCTCTTCCTAAAAGTACAGTCTGACATATATTTGCTTTTTAAATTGAAGTGAACTAAAATTAATCTCATTATGGGAATCTGATAGTCCTTAAGGTACTCAGAGACTCCTGAGTGTCACAAAACCAGGATCAAAAACCCTGGCAAGATGCCAACGGGAAAGGCAAAGGCAGCTAAGTGAATGCCTGTGGGGCTTGGGTGAGGGGGCAGGATGCTTATGTATAATTTGACTCCTTTTGACATTCTGTCAAAATATGGTGGCTCAAACAGACATCTGAAGCCTGATTAGTTTTTGAGAAATTAAAAATCTGCCTTGTTGTTTTATAGCCGATAGTGTAAATTTTTGAAAGCCATTTAAATATTATTTAAATTTTATTTAAATATTCCATAGAGGGTTGTCATTAAGCATTAATTTGGACAATCACGGATTCTGTAGCTGCTCCTGGAACTTGATATGCACCTGAGCTACATTAGAGGACAGGAGATATGAATGAAGTCTAACCTGGGATTGCTGTGTTCTCTAGATGGAAAAGTTTCTGCTTTTTCAAAAGAGGAGGAGTTGGAGAGGAACCCCTGAGAAGGTCTAGTGAATTATGGACATCTTATTTTCTCCTATAAATTCTTTTGGTTCTAATGTGATGGTTTCCCTTGTCTGACTCTCTTCTTTCCTTTCCGGCTCCTTGATTCTCAACTGATGATCTAGCCTCTATTCTGACATGCCAAATCTCTCTTTACCTTCAGTCTGTGAATATAGGACATTTTCTTCCTGACACCTTGAAGACTCTGGAGCTTCCTGGAGAGATAGCCCTCAATATTGCCACTTGTCACATACTTGAAAACACTTACAAAGCAGTTTTGCTCTTTAAGCCTCTGTCTTACATTTTGTCATTTCCATTTTCTTGATTTTTGAGAGCCATTATACCATCTTGATCCTATTTATAGCTCTCTCCAAAAATAGAAACTAGATCCTTCTTTTCTGTGTTGAGCCTGAAAGTTTCCTGTGGGTCTCATTTGTCTTGTCCCTGCTACAAGTTTCCCCTAGATGTCATTTACTCATAAGAAACAACACGATTCACTATATTTTCCTTCCCTTCTTCTGCCTGAATGCAGAATAACATGATTATTAACAGCAAGAGCACACGACTCCTAAGGTCAGATTACCTAAGTTTGCTTACCATTTATAAGGATGTGTGGTCTTTGACAAGTCACCTTGAACCTTAATTTTCTCATCTGTAAAATTAGTGTACTAGCAATTCCCACCCTAGAAATTGGGATGATTAAATGAAGTAGTCCATATAAAACTCTTTGAGTCAAGGGAGAACTCAATCATGAGTAGATGGAGAATGAGGTGGAAAAATTCTGATTCTTTCCTACTTAGGAATTTGCCTCCTTAACAGTGATTACTTCGAGTACTCATTCTAAACCAAGTACTAAAGAGAGTGCTTTGGAGTCAAGATTCACACATATACCATCTGACATCACAATTCTTAGTCTCTTTGCTAATTACCTATGCACAGGGTATATACATAGATTGAGATTTAGAAATAGATATTTCAGTGTATATGTGGGGTACTGCTGGTTGTTCTGGAAGACTCCCTGTGCCCTGCCACCATCTCCTAGAACCTTATAATTACAATGGGGCAGACCAGTTGCCCCAGGGGCTTTCTTTGATCTGAGATTGTCTGCTTATCTATGACAAATTGGAAGTGTTAGAGAATTAATTAGCCAACCACTACTCCTAGGAGCTAATCCATGGCTACCTAGGTTGGTAAATACTCTAGCTCTCTTGCTCCTTGTGTAGGATAACTCTGAAACACATAGTATTCATGAACTTACAGATTTTTTCAGTGGGATTAAACTCTAGTTTCCCTTCGTGGTAAATGAATTGATAACATACACTTTCTTCCCTGTTCCCTTGCTCATGTCACTAACCAACTCCCTTATGGGACTTTCCTGGAACAATGTTCCAAATAAATCACTTACACTCAAATTCTTTGTTTTAGGATCTGCTTCTAGAAGAAGTTAAATTAAGACTGATGCTATGATATATGATTAATTGTGAAAAGTTGACAGTGTCAGGTTCTGGCACACGGTATATATTTGTACATTTCTTTGTTTTTCCATTCATTGGTTCATTTTTTGAAGCCAGAGAGTTAGTGTATTACTTCTTACAGATCCACAGAGTCTCTCAAAAAGCAGCCCTTTCAGTTTACCGATACAAACAGAACCTTGAGAGTTCCACCTGCCTGCTTTCTTGTGGCCTCAATGGCTGAGGCTACCCATTGACTTGGGTTCTGGAAGTGCAAAGGTTTTTTTTTTAAAGGTATTTTAATAAAGGTCTTTCTTCTCAGTGTTTACTGCTTCCTTTCCACACCTCACTGTGAGCAAACTCATGAAGTGGTTCTCAATGAGAAATGATTTTGTTCCTCAGAGGACATTTTGCAATGTCAAGTGATATTTTTGACCATCACAACTGGGAGGGGATGCTACTGACATCTAGTGAGTAGCGGCCAGGGACGTTGCTTTCTTAGTCTGCTCAGTCTGCTGTGACAAACTACTATATGTGAAGCAGGTTTGCTTATTACCAGTCTTAAGAGAGAACACCCACTGTAGAGAAGAGCAAAGATCATTCCCCATGTCAACCACCAGAAGCCACTGGAGGCCATGTACTTATGCCCACTGCATCCTGGGCTACTTTCAGGTCCCCATGCGCTAGCTACCTATTTGTCTGAGTCTGGTGAGACAGAATACACTACACAAAACAAGTTATGAGAAGAAGTTTTATTACTTATAGATGGGCAGCAAGAGACAAGTCTTAAATCCATTGCGGGCCTATCTCCCGAGGCTCAAGAAAGTTGCCCAGGGCAGATGGAGTCTCGACTTGGCTTGTTCCACTTTACACCACAGCTAAGGGACTTTGGAAGGCAGCCTGCCCTGGGTTATATGCTTCATGGACCATGTGACTGACTCACTGGGTAAAACTTTGAAGGACATCCTGTTTCGGGGAGAGAGAGAAACAAAACCAGTGTTGTCTCGGGTGGTTCCTCCTTAACTCAAGATGTTACATATCCCAGGAGGGACAAGAACAAATCCAGCAGTTTGGGGAAGTTTCTCCTTATCTCAGGATATCGCATTCTCTGTACATTCTACAGTTATTTTTGAGGACTACAAGCAAGAAAGAGGGGATAACTTGGTCAATTCAAGGTCTTCTAAAAAACTACCTTAGGCCAGGCTCGGTGGCTCAGCCTGTAATACCAGCACTTTGAGAGGCTGTGGTGAGTGGATTGCCTGAGCCTGCGGGTTCGAGACTAGCCTGGGCAACTTGGTGAGAACTTGTCTCTACAATAAATAAAAAATTAGCCAGATGTGGTAGCATACACCTGTAGTTCCAGCTGCTTGGAAGGTTGAGGTAGAAGGCTCACCGGAGCCCAGCAGGTTGATGCTGGGCTGGCTGTGAGTGTGCAACTGTATTCCAGCCTGGGTGACAGAGTGAGACTCCAACTCAAAAAAAAGAACTGCCCTATAGATTCAATGGCTATAAACAACAGAAATTTCTTTGCTAGTACTAGAGATAGGGAAGTTCAAGATCTAAGGACCTGCAGATTTGACGTCTGATGAGGGCCTGCTTTTTCACAGATGGTCTTGTTACTGTAACCTCACTTGAAGGAAGGGTAAGGCATCACTCTGGGGTCTCTTTTGTAAAGTAACAAATCCCATTCATGAGGGGTCTGCCCACAGGAACTAGTAACCTCACAAAGGTCCCACCTCCTAATACCATCATGTGCTGGTTGGGATTTCAGCATTTGAATCTTGGGAACACATAAGCATCTAGTACATTGTAACTGCTAAAAGTCCTCTAGTGCACAAGACAAGGTCTCATTCTTTTTAAAAGAATTCTTCTGCAAGAATTATTCATCTCCCAAATGTCAACAATGCTGATGTTGAGAAGCCCTGAATAGGGAAAGAGAATATATCAACCTGAGCAGTGACCTCTTGAAGAATGGTAGCAAGTTATTTATTTTTGATATAAGCATTAGTCCATCACGTAAGAGGATAATAATTTTTGACAAAGCAGTTCAGTGTATTGCAGCAATTCCATAGGACTTTCTGAAATGATAGCAATCTTTATCTGCACTGTGCAATATGTAGTCACAAGACCCATGTGGCTAGTGAGCATTTAAAATGTGATTAATGCCAGTTTCATAGGCTCATGCCTGTAATCCCAGCACATTGGGAGGCAGAGGCGAGAGGATTGCCTGAGCCTAGGGGTTTGATACCAGCCTGGACAAATTGGCAAGACCTCATCTCTACAATAAATCAAAAAATTAGCTGGGTATGGTGGTGCGCACCTATAGTTCCAGCTACTTAGAAGGCTGAGGTGGAAGGATCTCCTGAGCACAGCATGACAAGGATGTGGTAGCCGTGAGCATGTCTCTGCACTCCAGTCTGGGCAACAGAATGAGATTTCAACTCAAATAAAAATAAAAAATAAAATGGATTAATGAGACTGGAGAACTAAATGTTTAATTTTATTAAATTTAATGAATTTAAATTTAAGTAGCTATATGTGGTTAGTGACTGCCATATTTCACAGTGTAGGTCTAGTGGTTGAGATTTCAGAGGCTGGAGTCGAGTGATCTGAGTTCCAATTCTGACTCTGTCATATACTTACTAGCTGAATTATCTTGTGCTTGTTTTTTTAAATTTGTTTTTATATTTCTCACTTGTACTTAAATAATTCAGTAGTTTTAGAAGTACAAATGGTTTTTGGTTACGTGGCTGCATCGTATAGTGGTAAAGAAGTCTGGGCTTTAAGTGGTCCTGTCACACCCCCCCCCCAGTGCACATTGTACCCAATAGGTAATTAACCATCCCCCTCGCCTTCCCACCCTCCCCTTTCTGAGTCTCTAATGCCCATTACATCATTGTATATACTTTTGCAGACACTTAGCTTAGCTCTCACTTATAATTGAGAACATGTGGTATTTGGTTTTCTGCTCCTGCATTACTTCACCTAAGATTATGGTCTTCAGTTCTATCCAAGTTGCTGCAAAAGACATGATTTCATTCTTTTAATGACTGAATAGTATTCCATTGTGTGTGTGTGCGCGTATGTCTTTACACAAACACACAGTCTGTATGATCTTGCACATTTTTAAAACTGTAAGCTTCTGTTTCATCATTTATAAAATGATAAAAGTTGCACATTCCTTACAATACTATTGTAAGGATTACAGACAAACTACGTAGTACAGCACTTGCACATATTTATGTTCGATGAATTATTATTAGCAGTCTATGAACTGTTAATGTTAATTTAATGACACTTCTTTCCACACCTCAGCCAGCCTTAGCAACAGAAACTAGAAACCTGTTAAAATAACACACTCCCTTCCCAGAACTCTGAACTCTCAACCCTATTTATATCTCTCTTTGTGTTTAATTCTGAATCAATCTATCCCATCTGCCTATCATCCATCTATCCTTTTTAACTATGTATTCCCACATAATTCTCCTTTTTTTTCCTTTGACCCTATCATAAAAATCACATTGCCAGTGGTGTTTACATTCAAATTAGATGTGATACTGTCCCTCTTCCCCCAAATTGACATGCATTTTGAGATCTTGGCTAAAACTCTTCCTTTTTCCTCCTTCTGGTGGCTGCTTCTCATTGAACAAAGTCATTGTAAATGTTCTCACCCAACTGACCATGACAGTTATGGATACGTCTCTAGAAAGGCTGTTGGAAAGTTTCATTTAAAGAGAGAAATTAAAATGAAACTTTTTCTAGAATTGCTTAACAATGCTTAATGTTACTTGAGAAAAAGGGTCATCATTACAGTTAATTTGAAATATGCCTACTTCATGTGAGTTTTATGTAGCTCATATAGTACTCCCATTATTCAGAAAGCAAAGGGAACAAATGATCATTCAGAAGACACCACAAAAAAGTATTTAAAAATATGTAATGGTTTAGCTTTATGTGCATGTTTATTAGGTTGTCTGTGAATGAATATATGAGAGGGAAAAAATAAGAAATGAAGAGAAAATCTTTTTGATTTTGTTTGTTTTCTGGGAAAATATAAAGCAATACACTGAGTAACAGTACATCAGCCGATTTAATTCAGCAGACATCAATAACATCACTCCTTTTGCAAAATGAGGCATCTTATAAGAACAATATCCTGAATACATGGATTTATAATAAAACAGTACTTTTCCATTATACACATTCATGTACAAACACACACAGATACACACAAACATATATACTAACACATACAGTAAGTTTGAATACAGAGTAAACATAAGATTGAAAAGGACACATGCATTTTGAAAAGTCAGCAATAAATAGATTTCCACCATCTTACAAATTTCCATTAGGGTTAATATTTCAGTTTTAATATTTAAGATAAATTATATGTTGCTTTATAAAAAGTGAACATTTAAAATTATGTCCCCCTAAATAGAGACATCCCAGGAGATGCCTGACTATGCTGGGACATTGTGAATGTCAACATGCTTAACAGCTGCTACAGGAAAAAGAAAATGTTTAGCATATAATGCACACAATCAAAGCTATTGAGTAAACGGCAACATTTGCTATTCTTTAGGAAAATTGGCAACATCAAAAATACTCACTGTGCATAATTAAAACCAAGGAAATATGTTACTGGCTCCATTAATTTTTTTTCAAGGATCAAAGGAACAAGTATAGAATTAACTGCATTTATAAACACTTTATTTCATAATGAATACTGCAATTTAAAAAGATAGCCCTTTAGCCAACTTTTGCTTTTGAATCATTGCCATTGTTAATCTATTACCCAAATGTGATCCAAACCAGATACATTTATTCAACTTAAATAATGCTGTGGGCACACTACTGAATGTATTCTTTAAGTTTAGATTGTTTTAAAGTTAAATTTTTAAAAATTATTATTATTATTATTATTATTATTTTTTTTTTTTTTTTGAGTTGGAGTCTCACTCTGTCGCCCAGACTGGAGTGCAGTGGCCGCTCCCGGCCACCGCAGCCTCGACCTGCTGGGCTCCGGTGATCCTTCCGCCTCAGCCTTCCGAGTAGCCGGAATTACAGGCATGTGCTACCACGCCCGGCTGATTTTTTGATTTATTGTAGAGATGAGGTCTCGCTGCCCAGGCGGGTCTCGAACCCGCGGACTCATGCAATCCACTCACCTCAGCCTCCCAAAGGCGCGGGATTACAGGCTGAGCCACCGAGCCCGGCTAAAAATTATTTTTAATCGAAATATTTTTATTGTGATAAAATACACATAACAAAATTTATCATATTAACTGTTTTTAAGTAGGTCTTAATTTTTAGAGCAGTTTTGGGCTCACAGCAATATTAAACAGAATATATAGAAATCTCTCATATACCTCCTACCCCTATACATGCACAGCCTCTCTTAATATCAACTGCCCTCACCTGAGTGGTACATTTGTTACAATTGATGAACCTCACTGACACATCATTTAGGTCTACAGCTTTTATTAGGGGTCACTCTTGGTGCTGCATATTCCATGGGTTTGGACAAATTCATAATGAGATGTATCCATCATTACAGTATCATAACAAAAATTATAAAGAGGCTGTGAAGGTATCAAATTGATTGACGGGTACTTAACTGCCTGTCAAAAGAATGTTGAACAAACATTCTACAAAGGAAACACCAAAATGGAGACACTTAGCAATGTGGCATACCAAAAGTCCAGAAACTAATTTAAAAAAAAACCTGTTAGATATGCCAGAAAAGGAGAAAAATGAGGTCCATGACTGAAAGAAAAGTCATTCAGAGAAAACAAACACAGATATGACAGATACAAAAACATTAAAAGATTTATAATAACTATATTCAAGTATTTAAAGGTAAAAATGGTATTTAAAGGTAAATATAAGTTTGGTGATAAGGGAAATGGAATATACAGAAATGGAAGTTCTAGAGATTAAAAGCAAAATATTGGAAATAAGAATTTTTCTGGATAAGATTAAGAGCAGTAAGTATAAGATACCAGTCATATTGGATTAGGATCTTCCTGAATCTATTCTAATCTCATTTAACTTGATTACCTCTATAAAGAGCCTATCTCCAAATAAGGTCACATTCTGAGTTACTGGGGGTTAGGATTTCAACATTTGAGTTTTTAAAGAATACAATTTAACCCATAACAATGTGTAAAATAATGTTGCTGGTACACAATAATATCTTTCTTAAATTAATGACTGAATTATGCCTGTTCTCCATCTCTACATATAATTTTTATAATTGTTATATTAATGGTTATGTGCTATATTATATTTCTGGGCAGAATTAAACAATATTTTAAATTATCCACTGTTATAGAAAAACCACAAATAACACTTTCTTCTTATTTTTCCAGTTGATACCTTCTTAGGCTGAAATCTCTACGATGGAATGAATAGGTATACATTTATTTTAAAATTAATATTTTAATATTCATTATCAAAATACTTTATGAAAAAGGGATTCGCTAAATAATAATTGACTAAATCAGTAATTTTTGTCAAAATTTTATTGCCATTATGTTACTATATTTATAAAACGGTATCCCAGATTTGCTTTAACATCAATTTTACTACCATTATAAATGACATTTTCCTGTGTATTTTTTCACTCTTCAATTAATGTCTGACTTGTTCACCATATACTATAAGTAGGAAGTTTGGATATAGGCATTCATTAGGGGATGATGTGAACAGATAGAGAGAGGAGATGGCCATCTACAAGTTAATGGGAAAACTTTGGAACAGATCTTTCTCTACACACCCCTCAGAAGGAAGCAACTTCAATGATATCTTGATTTTGGAATCTTATCTTCCAGAACTGAGGAATAATGGATTTCTATTGTTTAAGCCACCTAGTCTGTGGTACTTGGTTATAGCAGTCTTAGTCTAAACTAATACACAGTAGTCAGTTGAGATTACTAAGACAAATTACCATAGGCTGGGTGACTTACACTACAAACATTTATTTCTTACACTTCTGGAGGCTGGGAAGTTCAACATCACAATGCTGACAAGTTCAATGTCTGCTGAGGGCCCAATTCTGGTTTGCAGACAGTTACCTTCTCATTGTACATTCACATGGAAAAGAGTAGAGAGATGAAAGACAAAGCAAGTTCATTCAGGTCTCTTCTTACAAGGTTACCCACCAATGCCATCATAGGGCTCCACCCTCATAACTTAATTACCTTCTAAATATCCTACCTCCAAATACTATCCTGTTGGGGGTTGTAGTTTCAACATATAAATTTTGAGAGAACACGATCATTCTTTTATCACTTGTAAAAGAAAACATTAAACACATGCTTCAATATGTCCACAACATACTTAAAGTCTTTGGTTGTTGATTGTCATTAAAGATGTTGACCAAATATTTATAAGTCTCCCTTTTAGCACATGATATAATTGGTTTTCCTTTACTCTGAGGATAAGCTTAGTCATGTTCTTCATTGGCAATGGATGATGAGCAGACATGGCCTGTATCGCTTCAGGAAGATGCTGCATAAGCCATTATACATTGCATGGTCTCTCTTTTCCTTTGCCATGGCGGCTGACATTAGAGATAATGGCAGCTTTATCAGTGAAAAGGACCCGGAATGGAGTCTCCAGTTGCCCCACGATGCACATGTAGTATGAAGATGAAATAAACATGTTGTTTTAAATCACTGATATTTGGGAGTCATTTGCTCATCACAGCCAAACCTAAGCCAGCTCAAGTAAAACAACTAGTAGAGACAGGCTTTGCTCACAAGGACTTTAAAATCTATGTGAGAGCTATAGAAATAATCAGATGATTACAACTGAATATGAAAAATGCTCTGATGAATATATGAAAAGGATTTTATGGGGTGCACATATGAGAAGCACTTAACCCAGATTAGGTAAATTTCCTGAAGGGAAGTGTCATGTTAGCTTAGTCTTGAAAGGCAAATAGGAGTCAGTCAGCTGAAGAAAATGAATTCAGAGGGACAACTTGTGCTCAAAGGTGAGAATTACAAATTTCTCATTATGCTGATATATGATACAAAATACATGAGGGTCAAGTAAGTAGAGGTGATGTTTGGGGAGGATAAGTTGACAGATCCTGGTCCCAGAAGATGTTTAGACCAGGCTTTGAAGGTTGTACATTACTTTCTCAGGCACCTTCCACAGGTAATGAAAAGTTTATAGGAGAGTGAAATAATCTGTTACAATATAGTTTTGATTTTAGAAAAACAAAAGTGTTATATACACTGTGACTGCAGTTATGTATAATGCAAATGTGAAGAATTACAAAGTGATGTGTAAAAATAGTTATGGGGGGTAGTATGAAAAATAGGTCAATACAGTTGCCTATTTAAAATGTTACTATATAGTTTGCTTAATTAAAATAAAATTTAATATACATAATGGGTTGACTAGCTAAGCAAAATAAACTAAAAAATTTCCCTCCAAGTCTTAGAAGCCTATGGGAAATGAAAATATATGCTTACAAAATGCAGTTAAAGATGTGATGGGAAAGACTTATTAAGATAAGCAGCACAAACGGAGATGAAATAAGTTTTCTTTTGCTCTCTTGCTAGGAGAATTAACTTATACCAAAGGCAAAATAAATATTTTAAACGACTGCATTTCCAGATTGGAAACACAGAGTAGGAAAATAAAGAAGAATGAAAAAGAAAGATCGGTGGAGAGAATCTTAAAGATGTGCCTTAAGTTTCCTTTTCTATAGTTAATTAATTGGACATGAACAAATCTGATTTAAGGTTACCAATGGAATTAAGATTACTAATCAACTGACCTTAACAGAGAGAGATTATTGTAGAATTTGTAATCACTTGAGCCCTTAAAAGCAGAGAGATATAGAGGAAAGAAAAATGAGGGAAAGAAGAGGAAAGGAAAGAAGTCAGAAAAAAGGGGCATCAAGAAAGATCAGAAGCATTGAGGAGGGCTCAGCCCTTCATTGTTGACTTTGCAAGTGGAGTATGCATGAACCAAGGAATGTTGGAAGCCTCTAGAAGATGAGAACAACCACTGACTGACAGTCTGCAAGGAAAAAGGGACCTCAGTCCTACAATTTCATGGAACAAGTTCTGATAAGTTAAAGAGCTTAGAAGGCGACTTATCCCTAGAGCCTTCAGAAAGGAATGTAGGCCTGTCATCATCTTCAGGTCAACCCTGTAAGACCAAAAGGTGGCCCTAGCTGAGCTCACCAGATGCCTGAGATACACAACTGTGAGATAATACATTTTGTGCTGTTTCAAGCTACTAAAGTGTGTGGCAATCTTTACATTAGCAATACAAAACTAACCACTTGTAAAAGCAAACATGAAACACATTCTTCAGTCTTTCATTCAGGAATGGGGATACAGTAGCTTATTATAAAACATTACAGGGTTCTTTTGATTGTTAAATGAGTCATTATATGTAAGTTTCTTAGAACAGTGTCTAGCATGTAGAAACTGATTTAAGTGTTAATTATAGTTATTTAATTTGAATGGGTTAAACTTTAACCCAGGTAAAGGAGAGTAAAACCTGTTTTGTATGGACCAAGAGCTAAGAATGTTTTTTATAGAACAAGATTTCAGACCCATGGTTAAAGTTCCCTGATGGAAAAATGACTTTCAGATTGAATAAACAAAAACAAAAATGTAACTCTTTATAGAAAGTCATAGAAAACAAAGTGACCCAGGAATGTTTGAAATAAAAGGTGTGAAAATAATTACCAGACATTATGTTAAAAAAAGAAAAAAATTAAAGCAGTGATACTAAAAATAAAAGATTATTTAATGGTAATACTATTAAAATGAATACAGAAGGATTTATAATATAATGTTTAGCTATACCAATTAAACTAACAAGGTAATTATATATAAGTATACCATTGGATCAATAGCTCTAAATAGAGTCCAGATAAAAATCTGTGGGCATATCAGAATGTGATTTTATTTTTAAAAGAGCATATCCAAGCAGAGAGCAAATGGTGTATTATTGGATGGCTGGAACATTTAAAAAGAGTGAAATTAAAATTTACCTTCTACAATGCACAAAAATAAATACCAGTCCCAAATAGAAGCCTAAACACAGAAACAATAATATTAGAAGGTATTTAAAAGGACAACATTCATAACTTTGGGGTGAAATTCAAGCATGTCTTATAAAATAAATGTTTGATAAATAAAATAGGGAATGTTAGTTTGCTAAGCAGGGTTTTCATATTTATATGCCTATTTAATTTGAAATAGTTCATTTCACATAGTTTTATTTCTTATTGTAAAAGCAATGGATGATCATTGAACACATTTTATGAAATAAAAAAAGCAATGACAAATAGAAAAACAGACATCACTACCTAGAATTAACCACAGTTAAAACTTTATTGTATATTCTTTTTAATTATTCTTTCTTTAAATATACACATTCCTATATGAGGTTTATTCAAGTGGATCTAAGTGTGAATAACATAATTAAGTACAACAACAGCACTTTTAATACATGAATCATATCTCTGCAACATTTGACTATTATAAACCTTATTTTGTTCACATTGCAAATGTGTTAAATGAGGCTTAGGTATATAAAACTGAATTACCTCAGATCACACGAATGGCAAAAATGTGAAACACATCCAGTACTAGACATAAAGGGAGTTACAAGACACATCACAACATTAAAAAGAAAAATTCTAACAAGAAGCCAAGTCCAACAATGGAATGTGCCACTTACAGGAAAATTAGAAATTGAATCTTTGATTGTAAAGGGTTGCAATATGGCATACTGAAAGGATTATTATAATTGGAACCATGCATTTTTAGATTTAAATTTGATTTCTAACATTTGTTAACATGCCCTTGGCCAAATTTTCTTGACTCTATGTACCTTATTTTACAGTTTAGTAAGGTGAACATAATAACCTTTTCATCAAGGTAATGCTGGAGTTGAACAAGAATGTAAACAAAAGCATCAGTAATGCTACAAAAGTCTGTGATTGATCCTTTTATATAAGTACATTTTATTATAGATTATTTGTGTATTTGAAAAAGCATTCCCTTTTTTTTCAGATTACAAAGCATTAGGATTAAAACAAAAAGGAACGAGTACTCTCAGAACTATCTTACATACATTCAGGTAATATAAAAGTATTGAGTGAGTATATTTCTAAAAATGCTTATTAATTTTTTTTTGAGCAATAGCAAATGTGTGCTAATTGGATATGCGAGTTCTTTCTATGAACAACCATGTCTTGTCCTAACTTTCCCAGATGTTGCAGTCAGGTGGGGCTGTACCTATCTCAGGCCAATGGATTTAAGGAGTACCATTGTTATTTCTCAGCAGAAGCACTGAAAATCCAAGAGCCCCATCGCTCTCTTTTCTTCTGTTGCAAAGACTAAGGAGACCATTTGCTCCAGATGGCGCAACACAGCAGGATCTCTTTCCGTTCGGGTCCCTGCATAGATGTGAGGACTTATCCTTAGCTGCCTTGCAGAATGTTTACCCTGAGTAGAAATAACCCATTCTGTGTTAAGGCACTGAGGTTCTAATGTAAATTTGTTACCACAGTTCCTATTGACTAATTGTATACCCAAAGAGCGTAAGCAAGCAGTAAAAAAATAAGTTTCTGGTCAACTTCCAACTCTTATAATTGGAAACCTAGATTATTTCTTGGGAAGGATTTTTAGGCTAAGCAAGAAAAGAATAAAATTCTGAGGTCTCCAATCGGTGTGAGAATGGGAAACATTACACATTCTTGCAATACTTCCCCCATAAGATGTAAAGCTTTTCTTCTGCCAACAGGTTTTTGAAAGAAAGAAAGAAAGAAAGAAAGAAAGAAAGAAAGAAAGAAAGAAAGAAAGAAAGAAAGAAAGAAAGAAAGAAAGAAAGAAAGAAAGAAAGAAAGAAAGAAAGAAAGAAAGAAAGAAAGAAAACCTTAGAACTACAAAGTAATATACAGCTATCCGACAATTAAGTTCACGAACAATTAAGTTCACGAACTCATCCTAGAAAAAGTGCTACATATCTCAATGCTGAATATCACTATGGTCATCTTCTAAGTACGCCCCCTGGGAAAACTATGCACCAATGCCAGTGCATCATGAAAGTAATTTTGGAACTCTTTTTTACCCTTGAAGTCCTGAATGTCATCAAAATATCTTCCTTTTAAGATTTCCTTTATTTTCAGGTAAAGAAAAATGTCATTGGGTTAGATCAGGTGAGTAGGGAGGGTGTTCCCATACAGTTATTTGTACAGTGCTGCCAATGTAAGTGCACAGTGGTAGGTTCGTGAACTTAACTGTCAGAACTGAACAAATAACGATGATGGGTAGACTAGGCTCTGGAGTCAGTGCCTAGCTTCCCAAGGGAGGTTCTTCAAAGGTGACCATAGTGATATTCAGCAGTGAGGTATGTAGCATTTTTTCTAGAACGTGGTAGCAAACCTAGTTGTTGGAACTTGTATACTCTTTGGGCCAAAAAAAATATAGAACAACCTCAAATAAGAAAAAACACTTGCAATTTCATAACCGAGAGATAATCATAGATATATGAGGTACTAATGGATACCAATGGGGTATGACCTTCTAGATACTTTTTCCTGAAAGTTATATAGCCTAACACACATATAACATATATAAACACATATTCACTATACAACACATATTTTACATATTATTTATCATTTTAGTCTTACAACCATCCCATTTTACAGTATAACTTTTTAAATTAAAAAATTCATCAGTAACAATTTCCAGTGCCGTTGAAGATTCTAATAAAATAAGGTTTCCAGTAATTGCAGAATATTCTATTTCATAAATGTGTAAACATTTATTTAATTGGTAGCCTTTATATATATTAGATTTGTTTTCAGGTTTTATATATATTATAAAATTCTTTAGTAGCTCTCTTTGTATGTGTGTATATTGAATTGTATTTTTATCTTGAACTAAATTTCCAAATTTTCTAGACTGTTTCTAGTAGTTGCATCTCTGGATCAAAATATAAACAAATATAAAATATAAACAAATATAAAATATAAACATTCTACAAACTGACCATTATTACAAACTCACCATTACTGTCACTGGATATTTTGATTATGTCTGAAAGGGTACCAATTTGATTAGACAGTCGTGACATCACAATTGTGATTTTATTTTGTCCTTCATTCACTACTGGTAAAGTTGTACATTTTCACAACTACTAATGGATCATGTATACCAATTTTTAGTTATTTACTTATTTTGTTTTGGAATTCTTTCAGTATTATTTCCTTTATCTTATTGATTTGTGAGAATTTACTTTATAGTAAGAACATTAGCTCACTGCCCAAAAAATTGTAAATTTTTTTTATAGATTTGTGAGAATTTACTTTATAGTAAGAACATTAGTTCACTGCCCAAAAAATTGCAAATTTTTTTTATAGATCATGATTTGTCTTTTTAATTTTGTTTCAGGTAGTGTTTAACCTAGAATGTTTTACATTTCTATGTACTAAAAATCCATTTATTATTTACTACATAGTTTCTTCCTTTGCATTTATATTCAGGCATGACTTCCTCTAGCAAAATAAAGTCTGTTGACTTTTTTAGCAAAATAAAGTCTGTTATTTTCTTCAGCAAAATAAACTCTCTTCTTTCAGTGATTCAATGATTTTTCTTTTTAGCACTTCACACTTTATACAAAGGATGATACTTTTACTCTTTAGTAGTTACCAATTATCTCAGTACTTTTTGTATTTGAAAATTTATTCTACTTCTATTGATTTTAAAATTCCCCATCTATATCCTTCCAAATAAAACACTGGATTTTAAAATATGTCCTCTAATGAAGCAAATATCAGATATACATGTATAATACTTAATTTCTACTAAAAGGGAGTAGAGAGTTCTTAACATCTACAAAATAGTATGCAAAATATCTGACTTTTGAATCAAAAATAACTTTTACACCATATTTTAAAGTTGAACAGGACCTTGGATATGAAATAATTTTGCAACTGGTCATGGAAATCTGACTTTCTGAGTCGTATTTACATACATCCTGTTCTTACATATATTTTTATCGTCTTAAGTCTATGTTCTTCTTAGTTTCTAAATATACGTTTTTTTAGAAAGGCAAATTTATGAAGTCTATGTGCAAGTTCAAGAAAATTTCTTTTTGTTTCTTAATAAAATCTACGCTTTTTGTTCTTAAAACAAAAGGCAAAAGTATGGTAAATTCTTCTCCCAAGTCCAAAATATCTCTTTAATTTGTACAATGAAAGATATTTCAATTAAAATACTATAAAATAATATGTAGCAAATACTGCAATTCAGAGAATAATAGTATTTTCAGTTAAAGAAAAAATGACTCTGTTTTGAGATTAAGTTTTGAAAATTAAAACAGATATGCACTGAAAATCCATTTTCCAATAAAAACAAGCAAATTTTCCTCTTATACGGTACACTCATCATCTCAAACTAATGCAACTGTATTTGATGCATTGATTGGTTCATTGAAATGGAACTCTTCAGTAGATGATGTTTAAATATCAATCACCTTATGAATATTTAAATTCAAGAAATGTCAAATTAAAGGTTTGCTCATCTTATTTACTTTTAAGAGTTCTTCAGAAATATCAAATAAAATGAGATCATACTTGGTGGTAGTTTAAAACTCTTAAAAGGTTGATCTTTACATAGTAATACTCCAAAATATTCAAGAAAAAATATTCAAATATAATGTAACCTTTGGGATTATTAAAATAAAACTTTTTTGAGCTCAGCAAACATGTTATATTTAACTTCAACAACATTTTTCAATTAACTCTTGATTTAATATAGTGAGCTTAATTCTAAAATGATGCATTTAAATGAATAATCAATTGTATTAAGCGATTTAAAAAAATTTTTTTTTTTTAGTCAGAGTCTTGCTTTGTTGCCTAAGATGGCATGCAGTGGCATGCTCAAGGCCACTGCAGCCTTGACCTTCTGGGCTCAGACCATCCTTCTGCCTCAGCCTTCCAAGTAGCTGGAACTACAGATGTATATCACCACGACTAGCTAATTTTTTAATTTGTTGTAGAGATGAGGTCTTGCTAAGTTGCCTCAAATCCATAAACAGAAGCAATTCTCTCACTTGTGCTTACCAAAGTGCTGGGATTACAGGCATGAGCCACCATGCCCCACTTTGTATTAAGCATTTTATTTTGTGATTAAAATAAGTATCAATATAGTGAGTAGTTTTGTTACTTTCTGTTTCTCACTGATTACATTTAACATTCTGAAGAACCCCAAAGGCCTTTCTATTATTTTCTATCACTTCTTTTTCTCGACAAATATTTAATATTTTAAGTACAATTTTGTATTACATGAAATCTGCTAGTTAAATACACAAATAGCTACATGGATAAAATTTTATTTCGTAAGTATATATTTTCCTTAAGAAAAGAGTTCTTGCAAGTAATTTGAAAAACTTAATTCACCAACATGTCATAAACATGCCAAAGTTGTGTATAAGGTTTATCCATTGCCTGTAAGAACATCAATATTCACTGAATAGTATATGCCAAACTTTTACTTTCTGAGCATAGATTAAAGGGGTGGTTACATATTAGAGAACAAAGTACAAGGTAAGGACCATAAAAGAGCTTATTGAAAATCCATATTTGTAACTTTTTTTTTTAAGGGATATGCATACCTATTTGAAAATGGCCAGATCTAGTCTGACTAAATTACAAGAAATATATAAGGCCATAATGGTTTTCAGGGTCAATTCTGTTTTCTTTATGAAGTAGGTGTAGGGGGTGATCTCATTTTGGGTTATGTGAGTTGTCTAGGAAAGTCAGTCTGTCCAACATTGGCACCTCCTATATCTTTGCTACCTATTCCTTTTCTCCCCACCTGCACGTTCTACAATTACCTTCAGCTTTGACTCTGTTCACCTATCTGACTCACTCTTTAGTTTCTAACGTTACATCTCATCTCTCTGACACTCATAGATAATTTGACTTATTTCAATCTCAGACTTCATAAGAGATACGCGTGTCACTTGTCTTGGTTGGTTTCTTTCTACCTCCTACCTTTACAAATCACAACCCATCCCTCAAACCCCAGGACTTGAATTCTTACCATATCTATAATTAGCTTCTAAAGATTTTTTGACAATGAAAAAGATAGTCATAATAAATCAGTCTTTGCTGAATTAGAATATTTCTTCTCTTTTCCCATAATTTTCTAAGAAGTCACCAAGTTTCTAAAGTTTGAATTTCTTGAACGTACCTTCTAAAGAACTCATTAGTTTCATTTTACCTTTTTTTAATAAAGAAAAATATGAAGTGTATTATAAAGCACCTATATGTCATTTTCCTGAAATTAAAAAAAAAGTTAGAATATTGCCAGTCTCAATTTTGAAAAAAGAAGCAAACCATCTTATACAATGTTGAAATTCACGATGAAACTCACCCCAGATCCATTTCATTCTCTCCTAGGTGTGCTTTCTATACTGAGTGTCCCTTATTCTTATCCTTCCTGGGTTTTTTGTTTTGTTTTGTTTGTCTGTCTGTTTGTTTGTTTTTAAAGCTATGCCTGACAGGTTTTTGCTCTATCACTCATAAATGTTCTTTTCAAGGTCACACTAATTCTGAATTACTGAGTTCAGTGGCAAATCTCTGTCTCTTCTTAACCTAGCAGCTTCATTTGATACAGTTGATCACATCTGTCTTCTTTAATATATTAATTACTTCGCTTTTGGCATCCCCCACACTATCACTTTTTTCTCTTGCAAACTAAATCTTGTTTCCTTGTTTTTGTTCTTTTCTTAGATCTCTTTAAATTATAGTTGACCCTGTCATCTTCTCCAAACTCACCAACTTGGTGATTTCATTCAGTTTTATGGTTTTAAATAAAACTAGAGGTCTATAAATTTTTCTTTTTAAAATTTTCCCTTTCTCCTTCTAGTTGACATGTCAAACTTGACTGTGTGCTCACAGTCTTTCCTATCTCAGTTAATGGCGACTTATTTCCAGTTAAAAGTTAGAGGTTAGAATTTAGATCTAACTTAAGCTCTTTTATTTCTCTCACATCCTATATCAAAACCCATCAGAAGACTTCGTGGCTTCAAAACACATCTGATCATAACACATCTGATCATATCTCAATACCTCTGTCTCTATTACCTTGGTGCAAGACATCACTTTCTTTTTGGATAGCAATATACTTTTAACTTGTCCCCCTACTAATGTCTTTGGCTCTTTTCTTTATATTTATAGCAACTGAAGTGATTTTTAAAAAAAATAATAAAAGATTATATCACTTTTTTGGCTTAAAACTCTTCCCTCACTCTAAAAGTTAAGGTCATTATAATTGCCTTCAAGGCCCAACAATATTTGACTCCTTACTTCCTTTCTACGTTTACTAACTTCCAACTTGCACACTTGTCTTCATTCACATTGACCTCCCTGTTATTCTTTGGACATGCCAGTAGTATTCCTGCTTTTTGCACCAGTGATTCATTTCACTTAGAATTGCCTTCCTCCAGATGTCCACATTGCTCTCTTTCTGTGACAAACTGTTAAGATGAGGTAATATAGAAATGAGCTCGCAATCCAATCTGACTGATGTCCTTAAAAGAATATGGCCACATGACAGACAGAAGGAATGACTTATAATGTTTGATAGTAGGGTGACCATAGTTAACAAGAATGTTAACTACATTTCAAAATAGGTAAAAGAGAGGACTTGAAATGATCCCAGTGCATAGAAATGGTAAATATGAGAGATGAAAGAGACCCCAAACACCTTTACTTGATCATTATATGGTCTATGCACGTAAGAATATCAAGTACCTGCCCTGTAAATATGTACAAATATTTGCATTAATTAAAAAAACACAAGAATACTAAAGTACTATGGTATCCTCTCCTAAAGAAAAAGTGCTACATGATCTCATTCTATCTCTTCAACTTTCTGCAGTAAGACAAGATTTCCTTCTTTCTTCAATTTATTTTTTACCAATTCCTCTTCCTGGAAGAGAGCCTTAGCTAAGATAAGAAGAGATAAAATTTCTATTATCATAACATCAAATAAAGGATGTTGATATTTGCAAGAAAGTTTGACTGTAGATGTTTAACTGAAAGTTCTAAAGACTTACTTCCTAGAATCTGTAAGGTACCTAACATCTTCCATGGTCTGCCTACCCACATATTATCTAGTTGGCTGAGAAGAAAGATGATTGGAGCCTACTGACTCATGATCATGACCTTGGAGAGAAGAAAGAATGCTAAAGAAACTAAGGTAACCATGGAAAAGGAGGAAAGTTAGGTAAAACCTACAGAGATGCACATTAAATATTAAAACTGATGGATGACAAAAAAAGTATCTGTGTCAACCATTAATCTTTGTGTTTGTTTTTGTAAAGTAGAGTTTTCTTCTAGTAACAGACACACATGTTCATGTTCTTCCAGACACTGAGGTTTGTATAACTAAGGCTTTACCAAAAACAGATTAAAAACAAACAAACAAACAAAACATGTGAAGACAGAAGCATGCCTGAAGTGTGCCACAAACCAGAAAGGCAGATTAGACTCATGCAACTGCAAACCAAGAAACGCCAAAAATTGCTTGCAAACCAGCAGAAACTAGAAGCAGGTGAAGAAGGATTCTACCTTACAGATTTCAGAGGAAGCATGGCCCTGCCCACACCTTGATTTTGGCAGTCTAGTCTCTAGAACAATGAGTTGATGAATATCTGTTGTTTTAAGCCTCCCATGTTGTGGTGTTTTATTATAGCTGTTCTAGGAAATGGATACAGGTGTATTTCTTTGCAAATAGGAACATTCCAGACAGATAAATGTTTGGGGACAATCATGAAAAGTCTGCACATTTGTGGAGATTTGTGCCTTGTGCCATTTAAAATATAGCCAGTTTTTCCATTTAAAAAAAGCCAAACAAATAACAGTTTATGGTTAATACAGGAGCATATCAAATAGTGAAAACAATATTACTCTGTAGTTAAGCTAACTTTCGAAATTTTATGAATTTACTAAATTAAAACAAATATTTAATTTGATTGCTTATTGTCACTTTACTAATCTCCCCTTGTAACTTGTAACCTAATTGATTCAGATGATTCTCAGTGATAAATGGCCATTTTCTTTTCCTTCTCTAAGGATTTCTCTTCTCTCTTAAAATTACTTTTTCTTCTAATTTCTCTCTTATTATTTTTGTTCTTGTTTCTCAAACTTTGTCAAAAGCACCATAATATACATGAAGATGAGAATAAGTGATTTTTATATAAATTAATAACTAGTCTCATATAAGGTATATATGTTTTAATTTCAGCTGCCATTGAGGGGTAAGAAAAATAATCAGAAATAGAAAATAAAGACTAATAGTGTTTATGATTTTCGGATTCACACTTTCACACACAGTTCAATCAGGACTCCTTAATTCTGTAAACCTTCATCGGTCACGCAAATTTAGAATACTTACTAAATAGGCAATAAGACAGACACTGGGAACAATAGGAAATTCCAATGCAAACTTTGCTCTAAAAGAGAACAAAGTGAGGGAGAAAGATAAGGAAACCAAGTACTGTGTTCTATAAAATAGTGAGGTAAATGATCTTCAAATGACTTACATAGTGCTGGGTATAGGGCTCAAAATGCCAAGACATCTTTTCAGAACCTCAATCTTAGAGGCAGGGATTTAAGAGTAGCATACACCATGAATACTCATTTTAATAGAAATGATAAGCTCTCTGCACACTTTTATATCTTGATAAATAAACACTTTTATTTAGAGTAGGAGACCCTTTTAAATCTGATGGGAATCCAGTGTAATAACTGATGCAACTGGGGGAATATGAAAAGGAAAAAAAAAGGAGAGAAGAAATAGCAAGCAGGGAGTATTTCATGATATTATGAAGTGGAATACTAGATCTATCATGTAGCTTTGCCCCTTCCCTGATCTGTTTTTCATCCATCTTAGCTCCTGCCTATCAACCACTTAACTTGTATTCAGAAGCTGAGAACATTGGATGACAGTAAAATTTGTTTAGATGTTTTGTTCATGCCAGGCGGTTACTTTCCCTTGCTAAATTCATTAAGTTCTGAATACTAGAATAACATTATTCTCAGCAGCATAATGGTAAAGAGAGAGTATAAGCTTTGAGCCATAAAGAGTATTTTTAAAATAAGAAATATTTTATTTTATTAAAATAAATGATATTTTAAGGAATTTGTCGGGGGGCCAGCCCCTGCAGAGAGATTTAGGGGGTCTCTGGGAGGTGTGACGGCGTCGGCGATTATTCTGGAGAAATAAAGAGAAAGAAAGAGACTGGGGGAGAAAGAAAGAGACTAGACCCTGTCTAGTGCAGAAGCCGTTTAGTGGGACAAACCGTAAACCTTTTATCCCAAATTTTCACAGGTTAAAGCACAAGACTTTCATGTGAACATAAAGCCAGGTGGGTGAGGGGTGTCCCCCACCCACCAGGTGTTTCCTCAGGCATGAGGAAGAACAATCCCAATTAAATCACAAAACTTTTACAGGAACACAAAGCCAGGTGGGTGAGGGGCATTCCCCACCCACCAGGCATTTCCTCAAGTATAAGGAAGGGCAATCCCAATTAAATCACAAGACTTTTACATGAACACAATGCCAGGTGGGTGAGGGGTGTCCCCCACCCACCAGGTGTTTCCTCAAGCATGAGGAAGGATGCCCAAAATTATCTCACTGTTCCTCATGCTTGGTTAATGTTCCTCAAAAGCAATACAACAATTCTAACATCATAATATTCTAATAATCAATAACTTTTAAAACTTATGCATACACAACACCTAATGACTAACTTAAATCCTAATTCCTTTTTATTCTATGCTAATTCTATACTATAGAAACTCTTAATTATAGCCCAAACCAGTTCCTAAAGAATGTGGCCCAGTCAAAAGATCATGTTGGTTGATTCTAGGAAAAATTGACTACAATCTCTTAACAAAATGGCTATTCTAAAATCTTATATATCTTAATTTCTATAAAAGTTTCTAATTCCTAATTCCAATATATAAAGCTGATCATCAGCAATAAAACTTCTAAAAATAAAACCCAAATATAAACTGTAAATTGTACTAAAGCCAAAACCACAATAGTAGAAAATGGGAACAATGAAATTTCTAAAGTTAGCTGTATTCTTATTAAACCTCAAAATATCATGTTTGATCATGCTTGAACTAACATAATTCACTGACATAGCATAACCTATTCTACAATACTTTCTATGAATAAAATAAATTCAATTTCTATAATAAGTAGAAAAACTCTACACTAACTGTAGCTAAAACTGGTTTAAAAGAATGCAGCCCAGTCCAAAGTACGCGCTGGGTCCTTAGGAATGTGGCCCAGCCCAAAGTTCGTGCTGGGCCATTTCTGGTAACTCTAGATAATTATTTATACCATCTAAAGCTAAAAACAGCTCTCCATATGTATATGCTAATTCTACAAATATACTTTTAAATCTTATAAAGAAGCTTGTATTGTATATAAGGCTCCCGAATGTGATCCGAGTTTAAACCATAATTGATTGATAGGCCAAAACAACAGTCTGTGAGAAATGGGAACAATGGCTCCCTAGAGTTAACCATGCCTGTTGTACTCTTGAAGTTTCAAGCTTAGCTCATCAAAGTCCCTGCTAGTGAGACATGCCAAATAGCAAAAAAGGGAAGAGGAAATGGGCCATCAGCTCCTGAACTCATCCTGGTGGTCTCAGGGTCCGCAGCCTGCCTGGATCCCTAATGCTCAGGCGGGCCTCCACAGCTGGTTCCCAACAGGAATTAAATGTCATAAAATAATCTAATATATGAATGTTAAATGCTGTTATCTCTTAAAATGAGAATAATTCTTTGATCTTTAAAATTTGTTTCTGACATATTATTGTTACTAGATACTTGGACTTGGTTGAATAGCTTAACCACTATAAACTTTAGTTTGATTACCTAGGCCATGAGCTAATATGTCCTTCAAGGAAGTTCATGAAATAGAATGAGTCGATGTATGCAAAAAGCTTTGCTTTGTGGTCTATAATAGATGTTCATCTCATATTAGCTGTCATCAAATCTTTTCATTTGAACCTGAACTGTTCAAGACTGCAAGAACTAATCTAACACCAACACAAAGCTTCCATCATACTTATGAACTATTAAATTTAGATGATGTATTTTGTCTTTTAAGTTCACTAGCTTTATCCTACCTTACCTTCTGTGTATATGATCTAGTAAGAGATTTCTTCACTCCTCTTTTCTCACCTGCCTCTAGCCTTTTTTTCCAGTTCTGTCTATGGACTGACTGGAAGGTATTCACATCCTCTTTGTTCATCTGTGTTCTACTCTTTCTTTCAGTTCAAGGTCATACTGTTCAATACCAGAAATACTAAATCTTCTGTGAAGACACCTATTAAATTCAGGTCATCCTGTTTCTTATTTTTTACTTAATACTATTTTGTTTGAAATCACTATAAGGAGCTTTATTTGTTTCCAGTACCAGATGAGTAGAAACGTTATTATTCTTATTCTGCAATTGTTTGAGTGTTTTATTTGTATCATCTCAATTGAACTTGAAAACTCATTGAGGCAGAATCTATTCAATTCACTTGGTATCAGATAATAACTAGTTCTCTAACTTTATTTTGCCAGTGGACTCAATAGGCTTAGTTTTTAATAATATCACCTTCAGGTACAATTTTCCCACAAGTATTATGTTTTTATTTATATGTACATCTCATATTGTCATTTGAAGAAAGGTAAATTGACCTCTTTAACATTTTTTAGCAGTTGAGAGTAAATTAAGAATAATCCTAGTTATGTTTTCCTTGGTATATTAATATAATGTATTACAATATGTTATATTATATATTGTGTATTAACCTAAATACTGACGCAGTAGCTGCTATCAAATACTATTGCAGGTGTTGTTAGTATTAGCTAATACAGGGGGTGCCAAAAATATACATTTTAAGAGATGTTATCTATGTATTACTTTTCAAAATTGCATTAAGTTACGATAGCAATGACGTGTACTATAACGTTTGCTCAACCGTTGCTCCCGCTATTTTCTTTGCCTGTCGCGTGGTGAGGCTAGCATTCATTTAACTGATGCCATACTTTGAGAAAACATCATACTTATAATGTGTATACATTTTTTTTGGCACCCCTGTATTTGTTGAACATTTTTCTATGCATCTGGCACTGAGCTAAGCACATTGCATGTATTGTCACATTTAAGAATCATAACAACACTATGAGGTACGTATCACTGTATCCCTCATTTTACAGATGAGAAAACTATGACACTAAGCATTCAAGCACCCAATATTATACATTTAGTGAATAGTTGTGTTCAGATCTGAATTCATTCTGTGTGATGCCAAATGTTATGATTTGTCTAAGTTTTTCTTTCTGGAGATATAAGATTTCAGAATATTGTCTTGGAAGCCAATTTGTGCACTTATAATGCCTTCTATGAGATACTAAAATAAAATGCCCTAAAAGTCCGAGAGACCTTGGCATAAAAGAGTCATTCAATTATTGATTGTTAAATGAAGAACTAAATAAATGGGGTTAATAAGCCAGTTGTGTTAGTCTTGAGAATAGCAGAATTTAATTATTTTGAAAATAAATTTGATTAGAAAATTGTATTTTAAATGTCTTAAGAAATAATTTAATTCAAAATGCTTATTTTATATGCTGTTTCAACTATTGTTGACAGTTTACATGTTCAAGTACTAAGTATTTTAGGAGTCTGTGAGTTTTGTTTCCAACAACTTTCTGGAAGAAGGAGAGCTTATATTAAAAATAAAAATTTAAAAAGATCAACCTGGTACAAGAAAAATGTTCATTTTATAGAGAACAACCTGACAAGTTAGAGGTCTTTCTCTAGACATTGAGCTTCATTAAGTCAAGGGTAATAGCACAGTCTAATGCCTGACAATTTGCATCTTTCATATTTAATTTAAATTTTTCTGCACCATGTATTCCTGCTGGTGTATAGTTATCCAATTTTCTATTAAATGAAAAGTGTGAGCTTTTAGTCCCAAGTTCTAAAGTTCAGGCATTATGTTCTTTCTAACACAAATCTTGAGATGTCAACATTTTTCAGGCTGATTAAACCTCTTGTCACACAACTAAGTAGTAAAACATAGCCTGGTTGTATGACTTGAGTTACTGTACAGCTTGTTTGCAGGGAAGTAGCTCTGAGGGAGAAAAATCATACATTTTTACATGGTGCACCTTAATTTGTATTCCTCCAGACTACATTTAAAGTTAAAAGTTTATAAAAATCTAAAGTTTTATGGGCATTGCTTCCTGCAGGCTTAAAAGCCCAGCTCACATTTATGAACAAATAAATTTATCATAGAGTGAATATATTTTTTAAACACTTGCGGGTATTCTCCAACTCACAACATCTGCCAAGCATGAGTGACAAGAATGTTTTTCAGTTTTCAAGAAAATCTATAGTTTATTATAGTAAAAAAGAGAGGTGAACAAACTGGTATAAAGAGATTACTTAAAAGGTTTACATTTATTTCATCAGTAAGTGCAGTTTCAGGTTACTTGCTTAAAGAAAGAATAAGAGCACATTGTAGGATTAAAGGAGTGCTGAAATCTGTAAGTTAGGCCAACACTAATCCATGAAAGCATTTTTCTGAACTTGATAATTTACGGGGTAACAGTGTTATGCTCAATATCCAAGCAAACAACTTATTTACCCCTGGATTCTATGAAGAAGTGACCACAAGGGAAAAGCTGGATCAGTCTCTTAACAGGTTCAAAACACGCTTTGCCTTCTCCACTCTGCTTTGTCCTTGCTAAGTAATGGACATTACTACAAGCACACCAGACAGAAAGTAATATGTTTGTTCGGGAACCTGGGGTATGAGTGGTCCATGAGCGAACCACTGAGAGCAACTAAGACATGAGGGGATTAAATGAGACTCCAGTGTCAGAAGGAACTAATGTGTCTCACTGTACACCACAGATTTACTACTGGAAAGAAAACAAGGAATGAGAGATGATTAAAGACCAACATCCAAGAGGAAAAGCACATTTCTTTTTTCCCTTACCTGTCACATCATGTGCTTAACATGTTGTGTTTCTCCAATAACAGTTGGTAGCATTTACATACATTGTAGAGAATGCAGATGGTTTTCTGCTGAGAGTGCAGCAATCCTAGGAGGTCATGCTGGTAATAACTAAAGTCTTAAACTCCATCCCTTTGAATGCTATAATTTTTAAATCAAAGCCTTATTATTTAGCATCTTAACATATTTTTCTGTGTTTAAAACATATGTGCTCTTGACCCACTTAGGAGGAAAAAAACCCCACAACAACTCAACACCCACGAGTAAAGCAAAGGCTAGTAGTTAGTATAAATGATTGAAGTGTCTGTAAAAATACCTTTCTCAGAGAATAGTATGCTATCGAAGTTAGATCAGCAAAAAATCCTTGCATGCACCACATACCTGCTGCTTTCCAAACTTCCCCATGTTATGTTCTATCTTTGCAAGTGCTATATTTTCTTCTAGTATTTAAGAAATGAAGGAATCCAAAAATCCTTGAAGAGATAGGGTATTTTCAAGTGTATTACTGTACTAAATATTGAGCTATGTTTTAGAGACTTGCAAAAATTGGCCCTGCATACATTCAGTTAAAATGTTCATCTTATTTTTAGATCAATGGTGTTAAATAACAAATAAATGTACTAGTGTAATGGCATTTTGGTTGAATTTCTCGATTGAATTTGAACTGGATATAAAAGGAATTAAGAATACTTGGAATTAGGGAAAGCAATTAATTCTTAATTTATATTAACACTATTTTTCCTGAGATAATTTATTGCTACTAAATATAAGTGACTAATTTAAATTTGTCAGGACAGAGAAAGTTTACCCCAAATAAAAATAACTCTTTATTAATGATACTTTTTAAATGTATGATGTGAAGAAAACTATTCTTTTCGTATGTTCACTTATTATATACATCTTTTCAAATATCTACAATTGAAATGGCATTGTGTAGGCACTTTGTATAAATATTAGGACAGTTAAATATACTCTTTTCTTGCAGATTGACCTATTCCAGAACTGCACTTTTGGTCAAAAACTTATTTTAAGTAACTGTAAAATTATTTCAAGATATACTTATTAGCATTGCAAAAAAAACACTACCATGGTAACATATTGCTTTCAGGCAGCTAAACACTAGACAAATGTGTTTCAATAATTTCTGGAAGTAATAAAAGAATAGAGAGTGAAGAGGTGGAGAGAGATAAGACTAGAGAGAGAAGGTGATTTGAGATGTTTACCAGGGATCATTAAGTAGAAACCTGAATAATTGAGAGAGGGAGTCATACAAAGATCTGGAAGAAGGAAGGAAACCACAATGCCACAACATGCAGACAATCTGAGATAGAAACCAATTTGGTGGTATTTGAGGATTAGGAAATGTAGGCAATCTTGTAAAATGGTGAAGGTCAAAGTCATGGCAGAGTGAAGATTTTCTTTTATGCATGATTAAAAGTTATAGAATGAGCCAGGCTCAGTGGCTCAGCCTGTAATCCCGCACCTTGGGAGGCTGAGGTGAGTGAATT